>NW_026010010.1:0-3188 GCF_001458135.2 Marmota marmota marmota
CCTGGGGTCCCCCACCCCCCAGATGCCAGTGAAGCCCAAACTGTGACTTGTTTTCTGGCTAACACAAGCCAGCTAAATCTATATATGTATATTTCCTGGCTTTTGTTTTGTTAAACTGTAACTGCTTCTATAGGACCTGCAGAGAAAGAAACCATGCAGCTGCTTCTCTCCAGTTTTAGCTAAAGACACTAAATTTGTTTTCTCCTTTGGGGTCCTTTGCTTTTTTCTCATGCTGGTGGGCAACTGAAATCTCACCAGCTGCAATCTATCTAGTAGATTCCTTGGCTTGGCTGCCAGTAACATTAACAAGACTTTCACATAGACCAGTGACATGCATGAATACCATAGAAGGCTTTCATGAATGATGGAATGATCCAGTAGTTTTCGTAAACCCTCTTCTGCAAACCACTGAAGACTATGGTAAATGCAAAGAGAGTTTAGGTTTTCTGTGTGTGTGTGTGTGTGTGTGTATGTGTGAGAGAGAGAGAGAGAGAGAGAGAGAGAGAGAGAGACTGTTACAAAAGCCATTGTGTTCCTTCAATTGCTTAGAGTAGAGCTATTCAAACAATAGTATGTTTGTGACATTGCTTCTGTCTCTCTTCTAAGCTTAAGACAAGGGCAAAAGCAAATCAAGAATTCTGAAATTATTTGGAAACTACAGCTTAAAGAGAGAGAGAGAGTAACCAAATTTGTCTTTCTCATTCCTAAAACAAAGCAACAGAATGTACATGCATAGTAGGTGGCTTTCAGCAGTGCTTTTCAAACTTTCAATGATATAAATCACCTGGGGATTTTTTTTTTTTTTGACTGAGATTGAACCCCAGGGTTCTTAACTACTGAGTAACACCCTCCAGTTCCTTTTATTTTATTTTTTAAAAACATTTTTAGACAGGGTCTGTCTAAGTTGTTTAGGGCCATGCTAAATTTCAGAGGTTGACCTTGAACTTGCAATCCTACTGACTCAGCCTCTGGAGCTGCTGGAATTACAGGCATGTGCCACTGTTCTGGCACCTGAGGATCTTTTAAAAATGAAGATTCTGACTAATGATGCAGTCTGGGTGGGGGTCTGAGATAATGCTTTTCCAACAAACACCTAGATCCAAAGTTCCCAAACAGTAAGTACCCTAGAACACAACAGCAAGTTCACAGGAGCATCAGAAAATATTTTAAAGAAAACACAGCATCTATCAGACACCACACAATATACTAACTAGTAGTTTCCAGTGTCACCGTTAAATCATAATACTTTTTTTCAATGGCTACGTGAAGTTGAACTTTTGGCAGTTTCTGCAACACAAAGCAAATATTTCATAAAAATGTGGAACGGGAAATGAAAGTGATGATGTCTAATCAGATTCCAAGATTTGAGAAACCATGTGAGGCTCAGCAGACACATATGTCCTAATCAGTAAGTAATTGGGGCTATTTAAGAATGGAGCCAAGATATTATTTTGCCTTCTATTGACCTCCATTATTTTTTCAAAATGGTTATTGTTAGTGCCCAAGTGATTATTAAGTTGTTTAGATCTAATGACTTAATAAATTGACTAGTCAGTTGTTGCTTTTGGTCTAGGAGAGCCATAAGAGAATTATCCAGACTCTTAGAGGCTTTGTGAACTGAAAAGGTTTTGGAGTCTATCCCAGTTTATATAAACTGGTCCATGGACCAGGCTTTGAGTACCAAGGGCTTCAAGAATAAGCCTCAAGAGGCTGGGGATGTGGTTCAGTGGTGGAGCGCTATGCCTAGCGTATACAAGGCTCTAGGTTCCATCCCCAGCACTGTAACAGTGGTCACATCACCTTTTGAATATAGCCCTTGCTGCTTATTTTAAAAAGGATGTGTTTTTATTTTCCACTTCTCCTTCTCCCCCTCCCTAACCTGGGGACGGGGAACAAGATTACCTTGAGATATCAGTCCTTCAAGAGAAGGAGATGTCAAATTAACAAGTGAATTTCATCAAAATATCAGGATATACCTGGAATGCAGCCTTTAAATAGCTTCTTTAAAAGGTCTGTGCTAGGGCTGGGGGTATAGCTCAGTTGGTAGAGTGCTTGCTCAGCACGCATGTAGGCCCTGTGTTCAATTCCCACCACCACATTAAGAAAAAGCTAGCTGTTTTCCCTAAAGAGCAAAACCATGACCTGGGAGTCCTCTGTGCCTCTCATTTGCTAGCAAAGCAATAAAACTTCTTTTTCCTTTTTCTCAAAACCATGTCCTCTTAACTGGATTGACTTTGGGACAAGGACCAAGCTCGAGCTTTCAGCAACAGCACCACCAAAAAAAAAAAAAAAAAACCCTCAATTCTCTCATATCAATCCAATCAAGCCTTAATTCCCACACATCTGGCTCACAAAAATTGTTGGCAGTGTCAAAACATTCAGAGAGGTTAGGTTTCTAGTCGGAGGCCCTTTCTAGTCGGAGGCACATTTAGGTATGTCCACACCTCACTATCTCCTTGTATGGCTGACTTGTGTCTTCACATCCCTCTGTAGCCACATGGTCCACATCCCTCTGTAGCCACATGGTCAAAGAGGAATCTGTAAGCAGGGGATCCCCACAGTATAGAAGAAAATCTAAGAACCCACAAATGCTGAGGTTTGGGAGAATTTAAGGTAGTATGGCAATTTTACTCCTAGCCAAACTTGATGCTCTTTTTTTTTAAATATTAATTTTTCAGTTTTCGGCGGACACAACATCTTTGTTTGTATGTGATGCTGAGGATCGAACCTGGGCTGCACGCATGCCAGGCAAGCGCGCTACCGCTTGAGCCACATCCCCAGCCCCAAACTTGATGCTCTTAAGCAAGCCCCGGCTGTGACTATAAAGATGTTCACTCCAAAGACCTTGTTAATGATGAGTCATTATAGATTGTGTCTTTTTTTTATGATACTGGGGGTTCAACCTAGGAGTATGCTACCAATGAGCTACACCCCTAGCCCTTCTTTTTTTTTTTTTTGGTACTGGAGATTGAACTCAGGGACACTTGACCACTGAGCCACATCCCCAGCCCTGTTTTGTATTTTATTTAGAGACAAGGTCTCACTGAGTTGCTTAGGGCCTCGCTAAATTGCTGAGCCTGGATTCAAACTCATGATCTTCCTGTCTTAGCCTCCCAATCTGCTGGGATTACAGGCATGTGCCACAGAGCCTGGCTCCCAGCCTTTCTTATTTTTATTTTGAGATAGGG
>NW_026010011.1:0-3188 GCF_001458135.2 Marmota marmota marmota
GAGACCGTGCAGAGGGTCAGCCTCTCCCTGGGGGAGGCTCTCCGGGGGTAGGTTGAGGCCATTCCCTGGGGAGGACGGTGACTCCCTCCTTCCCTTCCTTTTCCTCCCTGCCAGGTGGGCTGGGGCTGAGGACTGGGCCTTAGCGGGCAGAAGGGTGGTGACAGCCCCATGGTCCTCCAGAGGCTGTGCAGAGGGTGGGCTGAGGCTGGGCACTCAGGGGCGGTGACCCACTAGGCTGCTCCACAGCTGTCCCCCCAGACAGTGGGGCACAGGGGGGCTTCCTGAGAGAGGTGGCATTTGACTGAGGCTTTGCTGTCCGGGGTGCAGGGTGTGGCAGGTGTCTGGGGGAGGGGGTCCTGCGAAGCTCCCGGCTAGCCTGGGTGACCCTGGGGGGCCAAAGGGAAGGTCACAGCCGGAAGGGAACGAGTGTCGCGAGCCAGTGAAGTGCTGGGTTCGTAACCCCGGGGCCGTACCCTCGCCCCACTTGGGCTGTGTGGTCATAAGTGGGGAGGTGCCAGGGGCCTGCCTCTCGAGGGGCTTGGGGCTAGAGGAATGGTCCTGGGGGGCCCGGCCCAGGTGGTCATCCGCTGTGTCACTGCCTTCTCGTTTAACGGACTGCGTCCCTAGGGACCATCAGGGAGGATGGCTCAGAGACACTGTGAGGTGCCTGAGGCCACACAGCTGTGACAGGGACAGGGCAAATTCAGGTTGTGCCGGGGCCTCAGAGCCTGTGTCCTCCCAGAATGGCTGTGGGTGCCACCCCAGGTGCACCTTCCCTCCCACTTAGAAGGCGCTGGACCCCGCACCCCAGGCCCTCCTCTGTCAGCGGCCCCAGGAGGCACAAGAGGCCCGAGACTCCAGGAGGCTGCTGTGTTGGCCCCTGGTCCAGGCAGGGCCCTGGCAGGAGCTGCAGCCACTCTCTCCCTTCCCCTGTCCCTGCGTGGGCCGAGGGCAGGGCTGGCGTGGGAGCCGTGGGCTGGTTGACTTCCTAAGGGTCATAATGACACCGTCAGGACCCGAGGCCTGGCTGTCATCAGGGGTGACAGTGAGCTCACTCAGCGCGTGGGGAGGTGGGCAGTGGGCAGGCCGGCCAGAGTCAGCACCCGGGGGCTGCCTGGTCCTCCTGCCTTTCCACGTCCCTCTCCCTGGGTGCCTTCTGTGCCAGGCTTCCCGCTGGCACTGGGGACATGTCACATGGTGCTGTCCTGGCCCTCCACTGGGAACTGGAGCAGGGGCTGCTCTGGAGCAGTGAGTCGCACCCGAGGTTCAGGAGGCGTCACCTGCCAGTGGGGACCCTGGACAGATGTTGAGGGGGAAGCTGCTCCCGAGCGGCCTTCTGGGGGCTCCTGCTGGCTTCCGTGCAGCGGGACTGGCAAAGATGGAGCCTCCATGGGCGACCAGGGGAGCAAGGCAGTGGCCGGTCTTGAGAGGCAGAGATGGAAGTGGCAGGATGGGGAGGCCGGTCCTCCCCTCACCTCCAGGTGGGAGGGCAGGAGTTGCAGGGGAGGCTGGGGTCCAGGCCCGAGCCACCAGGTTAAGGTGGTGACCTTGACCGAGTGGGGACACCTGGGCGGGAGTGGCCTGTCTGAGCCTGGAGCATCCAAGGTGGACCTGTGGGGGCTTCTGGCAGGCGAAGGCCGGAGGCCGGGGTGGCCAGGCCGAGCGGGAGCCCACCTGGAGAGCCGGACAGGAAGAGGTTTTCCGGGAGGAGCCAGGGCGTGGCCATCGGCTCGGTCAAGGTCCTGCGGTCCCTGGTCCCGGTTTCCTCTCCTGTTGCTCGAGGGAGCTGCCAGCTCTGGAGGCCTCAGGGGATCGGGGCGCCTGGGCGAGGGCCTGGGGTCCTGGCAGGCCAGCAGCCGGGTGCCGGGCTTGGGGAGGAGGGTGGGGGGCATCTACTGAGCACCTTCTTCCGCTGGTGTCTAGGGCGGGGCCACAGAGGGAGGCCGCCACGGTCCCCGCCCCAGTGCTCACGTGGGGGGCTCCCAGCAAGCAGGAGTGTCACCTCACCCTAAGCCCACCCAGTCTGAAAATGGGGACTGTCATGGGAAACGGTCGGACGCTTTCTTCTACAAAACAGTTCACAGGACATTTCCCTACGGAGCCGAGCTCCCAGTGCGTTGGTGACGGGTTCCCGCGTGCCCAGTCCCGCGGCCCACGAGCTCCTGTCTCCTCCTGTCCCCTCTGCCGTATGCCTGAGCCTGGGCCAGGGGCGGTGGCTAGTTTCTTAGGTGTGTGTTAAACATGAACCTCTGGTGTCGGGGTGCAGTTCCTTTGGGGGTCCCCCGCCCCCTTGGGTGGCAGCAAGTTGCTGAACCTTCTAAAACCCACAGCCTCAGGTGGCCCCTTATGGGCTCCGTGGGGATGTTGCTGACCGCAGATGGGACCCTCATCCTGCTTGTCCCCTGAGCTCGCCGCCCTCCTGCTGGGTCTCCCGCCCCTTGGTGACGCCCCGCAGGCCGGAGACTTTGCCGTCCCCAGAGCCAAGCCCAGGGCCTGTGGGCAGTGGCCACACGAGGCTAATGTGCCATTGCGAAGGGACCCTGGGCTGTGTTGCCGGCCTCCGGGCAGATAGGGAAGGGCTTTGCTCGGGTCCCCACTGCCAGTCAGAGGGCCTGAGCCAGCTGGAGGGACCCTGCGTCTCAGCTCCTGCCACCTCTTACTGTGCGTCCTCGGGCGAGTAGCTGATGGCTCTGGGCCTGTCTCTGCCCCCTCCCGGGGGCTCTGGCCTGTCTCTGCCCTCTCCCGGGGGCCGGGAAGTCGCCCGCTCACAGGGCCGCGGCAGGGTCTGTGAACCCCCAGGCCCTCGCTGGGCTCTGGCCCGCGCCCCCCCGCCCCCAGCTCTCCAGGCCTCTCTCCTGGCTGCCAGAACTGAGCACGGACGGGTTTGACGCCCAGCCCCTTCCATGTCCCAGCCGTGTCCTGGCGAGGCCACGTTCTCTTTCTGTGCCTGAGCAGTGGCCCCCTGACCCTGCTGTCCAGCCCCGTGGTTGGCTGGCAGGGATGGACCCGGATGAGGACCGGGTGTCATTTACAGCCTGCAGAGCGCAGCTCCCTGGTGTGTCCAGGGGCCAGACCCCGGGGAGTCAGGGAGCCTGAGGGAGAGCAGGGGGGCGGGGCCCTGGCACGGGGGGGTGGGCCCGGACCCGTCCAGGGGGACCGTGGGCAGCCTCCACTGGGTCGGCCAGGAG
>NW_026010012.1:0-10873 GCF_001458135.2 Marmota marmota marmota
AGGACTAGGTTTAGGTCTAGAAGTAGGGTTAGTGTTTGGGTTATGTATTTTAATGGTGATTGTTAAGGCTAGGGCAAGGTTGTTGTTCAGGTCTAGGGCTAGACTTATATCTAGATTTAGGATTAGCTTTAGGACTAGGACTAGTGTTAGGTTTAGATTTCGGTATAGGATTACCAGTAGGGCTAATGTTAGGGTTTGGGTTCGGGTTAGGGTCAGGTTTAGACATATGGTTAGTGTTTGGGTCAGTATAAGTTTCCGGGTTAGGATTAGGGTTTGGGTTATGGTTAGAGCTAGAATGAGGGCTAAGGTTAGGACTAGTAATAGGTTTAGGCTTTGGGTTAGGCTATGGATTAGGGTTAGGACTAGGGTTAGCATTAGGTTTAGGGTTCGGCTTAAGATAACAAATAGGATAAGAGCTAGTGTTAGGGAAGGGTTAGGGACTGGTTTATGGCTAGGATTAGTGTTAGAGTTAAAGCTAGGGTTAGCGCTCAGATTAGGGCCAGGTTTTGGGTTAGGTTAGGGCTTATGTTAGGGCTACAGCTAATATATAAACTAGGGTTATGATTAGGGCCAGTTTTGGGGTTAGTATTATGGCTAGGTCAAGTGTTAGGATTAGGATTAGTGTTAGTGTGATGTTTAGAGCTAGAGTTAGTTTTAGGGTCAGGGTCAGTGTTCAGGTTAGAGTTAGCTTTAGGGTTAAAGCCAGAATTATCACTAGGGTTAGGTCTAGGAGTAGGGTTAGTGTTTGGGTTAGGTTAAGGTTTATTATTAGGGCTAGGGCTAGGATTTTGTTTATATCTAGGGATAGAGATATGGATAGATTTAAGATTAGGTTTAGGTCTATGGCTAGTGTTAGGGTTAGGTTTAGGAATAGGTTTATATCTAGTGCTAGTGTTAGGGTTCAATATAGGCTTAGGGTCAGGTTTAGACCTACAGTTACCATTAGGGTAAGAATAAGTGTCAGGTTTGAGTTATGGTTAGAGCTAGAGTGAGGGCTAGGGTTAGTACTAGTAATAGGATTAACTTTAGGACTAGGGTTAGCATTAGGGTTAGGTTTGGCTTAGGGTAAGGGTTAGGGTTAGACCTAGGGTTATGGGTTACATTTCGGGTAGGGTTAGGGCTAGTGTTAGGATTAGGTTTAGGGTTAATGCTAGAGTTAGGTTTCCGAATAGGGCTAAATTTTGGTTAGAGTTAGGGCTAGGTTCAGAGTTATGGCCAATGTTTCCAGTAGAGTTATTATTTGGGCTAGTTATAAGATTGAGGTTAGGACTAATTCTAGTGTTAGGGTTAGGTCTAATATTAGCATGGTGTTTAGAGCTAGGGTTAATATTAGGGTAAAAATTAAGGTCAGGGGTAGTTTTACGATTAGGGTTTGGACTCGAATTAGGGCTAGGGTGAGGGCTAGGTGTAGCGTTAGGTTTTGGTTTAGGTTAAGCTTTAAAGTTAGGGCTATCTTGGTTTTGTTTTAGAGCTAGGGCTATGGTTAGGGCTAGTTTTAAGATTAGCATTAGGTTTAGGACTAGTGTTAGGGTTAGGTTTAGTCTTAGGTTTAGATTTAGATTTAGAGTTAGGGTTAGATCTAGGGTTAGGTCTAAGGCTAAGGATATGGGTAGCGTTAGTTCTAGTTTTATAGCTAGGATTAGGGTTATGATAAAAATAGGATTAGAACTAGGGATAGAGCTAGGGCGAGAGTGAGAGTTCGTCTTAGGTCTAGGCTTAGGGTTTGGTTAGGTACAGGGCTTAATTAGGGCTAGGAGTAGGGCTAGGTTTCTGTTTATGTTTAGGTCTAGGGTTACTTTTGGGCTTAGGGTTAGGTTTAGTGTAAATGATGGGGTTAGAACTAGGCTTAGGGCTAGGGCGAAGGTTAAAATTAGGGTTAGGGCTAGGGTTTCATTAGAGTTATGATTAAAGCTAGGTTAAGGGCTAGGACAAGGGTTAAGTTTTGTGTTTTGGATAGGGCTAAGATTAGTGTTAGGGAAAATGTCAGTTCTAGGGTTATGGTTAGGGATAGTTTTAGGGTTAGGTTTATGGTTATGTTCAGTGTAAGTGTTATAATTAGGGTAAAGGTTAAATTTAGAGCTAGGGGTATTATTAGGATCAGAGTCATGTTTAGAGTTTTGTTTAGGTTAGGTTTTAGGGTTAGGGCTCAAATTAGCATTAGGGTTTGTGTTAGGGTAATGATAGGGTTAGATTTAGGGTTCAGGTTAGGTTTAGCATAATGGATAGGGTTATGGTTAGACACAGGGTTAGATTTAGGCCTATGTTTAGCATTATAATTAGGGCTATGTTTAGGGTAATTTATAGGGTTAGAGCTAACTTTAGCTCTGAGGTTATGGATAGGATTTAGGCTAGGGTTATGGTTATGGTTATGGTTAGGGTTATGGTTTGTGTTAAGTTTAGGGCTAGGATTACAGCTAGGGCAATTGTCAGGTCTATGGTTATGTTAGGAATAGTTTTAGGGTTAAGTTTATGGCTAGGTCTAGTATAAGGGTTAGGTTTAGGGGTAGGGTCAGGGTTAGAGCTAGGTATATTATTACGGGAATCATCAGAGTTAGGGTTTGGCTTAGGTTAAGTTTAGGATTAGGGCTCAAATTAGCATTAGCGTTAGGGTTAGGGTAATGATAGGGTTAGGTTTAGGGTTCAAGTTAGGTTTTGGTTAATGAATAAGGTTAGGGTTAGCAATAAGGTTAGAGTTAGGCCTAGGGTTAGTATTAGGGTTATGGTTAGGGTTAGGGTAATGGATAGGGTTAGAGCTAGTTATAAGGTTAGGGTTATGTTTAGGATTCTGTCTAGGGTTAGGGTAGGGTTTAGGGCTAGGTTTTGGTTTAGGGTTAGGTTAAAACTAGGTTTAAGTCTCAAATAAGGGCTAGGTTTTAGTTTTGGTTAGGGCTAGGGTTAGGGCTATGGCTAAGTATGAACTAGTGTTACAATTTGTGCCAGTTTTAGAAGTAGGGTTAGGGTGATGTTTTTAGCAAGGGTTATAGTTAGGGTCAGTGTAAGGGTCAGGGTTAGATTTAGTGGTAGGTTTAGGACACGAATTAGGGCTAAAATTAGTGCTAGGTGTAGGGTTAGGTTTTGGTTTAGGTTAAGGGTTACGGTTAGGGCTATGGCTCAGTTTTGTTTTAGGGATAGGGCTAAGGTTAAGGCTAGATTTTGGATTAGCATCATGGTTAGGGCTAGTTTTAGAGTGAGGTTTAGGCTTAGTTTTAGGGTTAGATTTAGAGTTAGGTTTGATACAAAGTAAGGGCTCATGCTAGGGTTAGGGTTATTGTAAGAAATATGGTTATAACTAGGGATATGTCTAGGGTGAGAATTAGATTTTCTTCTGAGGAGTAGGCTTAGGGTGAGTGTTAGGGTTACTGCTAAATTAGTGCTAGGACTAGGACCTGGGTTAGTGTTAGGATTAAACCTAGGGGTTGTGCTAGGGGTAGGGTTAGCACTGGGGTTAGGGTTAAGTTTAGGGGAATGAGTGGGGTTATAGCTAGTTTTAGGGCTAGGGTGAGGGTTGGAATTAGGATTAGGCCTCGAGTTATGGTTCAGTTTAGGATTAAGGCTAGGATTAGGGCTAGAATAAGGGTTAGGTATTCTGATAGGTTTAGGGCTAGGTCTCAGGCTAGGGATAATATCATGAATAGGGTTATTGTTAAGGATAGTTTTAGGGTTAGGTTATGGCTAATTCTATTGTAAGGGTTAGGTTTAGGTTAAAGGTCAACTTTAGAGCTATGATTATTATTAGTGTCACGGTCAGGGTCAGGGTTAGCATTTGGTTTACGTTAAGGTTAAGGGGTTAGGGCTCAAATTAGTGTTAGGGTTAAGTATAGAGTAAAGGTAATGGAAGGTTTTACTTTAGGTTTTAGTTAAGATTTAAGGTAATGGATGGGTTAGGTTTCAGCAATCGGGTTAGGGTTAACATTATGGTTAGGGTTATGTTTAATGTAATGGATAGTTTTAGAGCTAGGGTTAGGGCTAGGTTATGGTTGGGATAAGTCTAGGATTAGGGTTAGGTTTAGAGGTAGGGCTAGGGTTTTGTTTAGGGTAAGTGTTGTGGTTAGGGTAAGTGTTAGTTTAGGGTTAAGGTTATGGTTAGGTTAGGATAATGGTTAGTGTTTGAGCTAGGGTTAGGTCTAGTGTGAGGGTTAGGGTTAGGTTTAGTTCTAAGTTCAAATTATGGTTAGAATTAGATTTAGTGTTAGGGATAGGGTTTTAATTAGGGTTAGGATTTGGGTTAGGGTAATGGATATGGTTACAGCTAAATTTCAGACTAGGGTTAGGTTAGGATTAGGGCTAGGGTTAGGATTAGTATTTAGGATAGGACTAGGGTTATGTTTAGTGTAAGGGTTAGGCTTTGATCTAGGGTTAGGACTAAAGAGAGGGTTAGGGTTAGAGTTAGGGTTTGGGTTAGGGATACACTTAGGTTTATGCTTAGAGCTAAGTTTAGGCGTAGGATTAGCTCTAGGTTTTGTGTTAGGTTTAGGTCTAGGGTTATGACTATGGGTAATGTAAAAGATAGGGTAATATTTAGGGCTAGTGTTAGGTTTAAGGTTATATCTAGGTCTAGTGTTAGGTCTAGGTTTTGGGTTAGTGTCAGGGTTAAAACTAGTTTAAGTGTTAGGATCAGGGTCAGTGTTCAGGATAGGGTTAGGTTTAGGGTCAAAGCCAGAATTAGCACGAGGCGTAGGTCTAGGGATAGGGTAAGTGTTTGGTTTAGGTTAAGGGTTATTATTAGTGCTAGTGCTAGGATTTTGTTTAGATCTAGGGCTAGATTTATAGCTATATTTAGGATTAGCTTTGGGTCTAGGTGTAGTGTTAGGCTTAGGCATAAGTATAGGGTTACTGGTAGGTCTAGTGATAGGATTTGGTTTAGGTTTAGGGTCAGGTTTAGACCTAGGGTTGCTTTTAGGGTCAGATATGGTTAGAGTTGAAGTTAGGCTAAGGATTAGTGTTAGGAATAGGATTAGCATTTGGGTTAGGGTTTGGCTTAGGGTAAGTGATAGGGTTAGAGCTAGGGTTAGGGCTAGGGTTAGGGTTAGGTTTAGGGCTAGTGTTAGAGTTAAGATTAAGGTTAAAGCTACGTTAAGGGCTCGGATCCAGGGTAGGATTTGTGTTAGTGTTAATGCTAGGGTTAGGACAATGACTAATGTATGAACTAGGGTTACAATTAAGGCTAGTTTTAGTGTTACAGTTAAGGCTAAGTCTAGTGTTAGGGTTAATTTAAGTTAGGGTGATGATTAGAGCTAGGATTAGTGTTAGGGTCCACATCAGGGTCAGAGTAATTTTTAGAGTTAGAGTTAGGGCTAGATGTAAGTTTTGGGTTTGGTTTAGGTTAATGGTTTGTGTTAGGGATATGGCTTGGTTTTGTTTTATGGCTAGGGCTAAGGCAAGTTTTAGGATTAGCATTATGGTTAGGGGTAATGTTAGGGTTTGGTCTGGCTTATGATTACAGTTAAATTTAGAGTTAGGTTTAGATTTAGAGTTAGGTTTAGATCTAGAGTTAGGATAGGGCTAAGGATAGAACTAGGACTAATGATAGGGCAAGAGTTCTAGTTAGTCTTAGGGCTAGGGTTAGGGTTAGGATAGGATTAAATTAGAGCTAGGATTAGCACTAGGCTTAGTGTTGTATTAGGCCTAGGGTTAGGGCATGGCACTAGTCCTAATTCTGGTTCTAACTCTAACCCTTTTCCTATCCAGAACACTGACCCTGACCCTAACATTAACCTATCTCTAAACCTGACCCTAACCCCAAACCTACTCCTAATGCTAGAACTAGCCATAACACTAACCTTAATACTAGCCCTAAACATAACCCTAGCCCTAACACTATTTTAAGCCTAGTTTTAACCCTAACAGTAGCCCTAACCCTAACCATAGTCCTAAACCTAGCCTTAAACCTAACACAAAACCTAGCCATAATCCTAGGTCTAAACTTAGGCCTAAACATAACCCTAACCCTAACCCTAGCCCTAACACTAACACTAGCCTTAGACCTAACCCGAGCTCAAAGCCAAACCCTTACCCTAAACAAAACCCTAGCCCTATACTAAACCATAACCCTAACTCTAGCTCTTATCCTAACCTTAATCCTAGCTCAAACTTTAGTTCTAACCCTGTCAATTACCCTAACCCTAACCCTAACCCTAATTATAGCCCTATCCCTAACACTAAACCTAACCCTAAACATAAACGTATCCCAAGACCTAACCATAAACCTAAACCTCACCATAGCCCTAGCCCTAGCAGAAACATTAAGCCTTAAACTAATCCTAATCCTAAAACTAGACCTAAATCATAACCTAAACCTAACCCTAATCCTAACCCTAAATCTAACATTATCCATTAGCCTAAAACTAACCCTAACTGTAATAAAAACTCTAGCCATAACCCAAACCCTAAACCATAACCTAACCATAAACATATCCCTAGACCTGAACGTAAACCTAACCCTCGCCCTAGCCATTACCTTAGCTCAAACCCTAACCCTTACCATAACCTAACCATAACCCTAGCCCTAAACCTAACACTTACCATAAACCAAACCCTAATCCCAGCCCTATTTTAGCTTTAACCCTAAGCCTAAACCTAAGCCTAGTCCTAAATCTATATCTAAATCTCATCCTAGCCATTTCTCTAGTTCTAACTCTTTCCCTTCCCATAACACTAAACCTATCCCTAACCCTAACCCTGGATCTAACCCTAATTCTAAATTTAACCCTAACCCTAAGCTATGCCTCACCCTAACACTAGCCCTAACCCTAACACTAATTCATAATCTAGCCCTAACCCTAGCCCTAGCCCTAAAAGAAAACTGAGTCATAGCCCTAACCATAACCCTAACACATAGAAGTCAAGATGAAGTGAAACCTGAAAACACAAACTGTTCCTGACAGCAAACCTTGATCTGAGAAGGCCCAACCTGGGAAACATGGTAATGCTATGTAAAAGATGAATCCTGACCGGTATCAAAAAATTTGAACAAAACTAACTCTAACCCGAACATTAGTTCTAACCCTAGCCCTAACCCTAATCTAAAACTAAGCCTTTCCTGTTTATAGAGCTTGATCATAAAAGTCCCAAACTTGGGGTGCCTAGTAGGTAAAAGTAACAGATGAATCCTGCCCAGTATCAAAAATTCTGACCAATATTTGGGAAAGGTGTTTCAGTACATGCCTATTTCCCCGGTTTTCTCCTAATGTGCCCTTGGATAAATTGTTTTTTCATGCTTCAGATTAAGGTACTTTCACAAGAAACAAACCAGTGCATGCCGACAGTGAAGTGATTGAGTGTGAAGTTTCATGCAGCTAGCACCAACCCTGTTTGATTGCCAGCTCCATTTCCATTCACACCTATAGGCCATAATGTAGTGAAAACTAAAAATTCAAACTTTCCTGACACTGAACCATTGAACCTTGAAGGCCCAAACTTGGGGAGCCTACTAAGGTTGGTCAAAGATGAATCCTGTACAGTATCAAAGTAATCTGACAAAAAAAAAAAAATCAAAGCTCTTTCAGTATATGTGTATTTTGCTTGCTCCTAAAGCACTCAGAGATAAAGCTGTTTCTTTCTACTTCAGCTTAGGGATACTTCACAGGAAACAAACCAGAGAATATTCACTGAGAACTGATTGAGTGTGTGAAGTTTCAAGTAGCTAGCACAAACCCTGTTTGATTTCCAGCTTCATTTTCATTCACCCCTATAGGGCAAAAAGAAGAGAAACATGAAAATTGAAACTGTCCTGAGAGAAAAAACCCTTTTACGTAGGAGGCCCAAACATTTGGAGTATACTCAAAATAGGAAAAAGGTGAATCCTGCCCAGTATCATAGAAAATTTTATAAAAAACTAACTCTAACCCTAACACCTGGTCTAAACCTAGTCCTAACACTAAGTCTAACCATAAACCTAATCTGTTTAGAGAAACTTTAATCATAGAAGTTTCAAAATTGGGGAGTCTAGTGGGGCAAGCTTGCAGATGAGTCATGGGCAGTTTCAAAGAAATCTGACAAAATAATTGGGTGAGCTATTTCAGTACATGGATATTTCCCTAGTTTCTCCTAAAGTGTTCTCAGATAAATTCATATTGCATTCTTCAGCTTATTACTCATTACACAAGGAACAAACCAGAGAGTGCCCACAGAGAACTGATTGAGTGTGCACAATTTCAAGCAGCTAGCACCAACCCTGTTTGATTGCCTGCTCCATTTCTCTTCAACAAAATAGTTTAAAATTAAGTGAAACCTTAAAATACAATCTGTTCCTGACAGCAAACCATTGAACCAAGAAGGCCCAAACCAGGAATATTGTGAGGCTAGGTAAAAGGTGAATCCTGCTCAGTATCAAAGATACCTGACACTAACCCTAACACTAGGTTTAAACCTAGCCATTACCCTAACCATAAACCTAACCCTAATCTATTTACAACCGTTTATCATAGAAGTCACAGATTAAGGGAGCCTAGTGGGGCAAGCTAAGAGATGAATCTTGTGCAGTATCAAAGAAATCTGACCAAATAATTTGGGGAGGTAGTTCAGTACATGTATATTTCCCTGTTGTCTCCAACAGTACTTTCGGATGTATATGTTTTTGAATGCTTCAGCTTTGGGATAGAATTACGGCAGTTTTAGGGTTAGAGTTAGGGTTAGGGCTAGGATTATCATTAGGGTTAGGGTTAGCTTTAGTGTAATGGATATGGTTAGATTTAGGTTTAGGTTTAGGGTTAGGGTTAGGGCTATTGTTATGTTTAGGTTTATGGTAAGGGTTAGGTTTTGAGCTAGGGTTAGGGTTATAGTGAGTGTTAGGCTTAGGGTTAGGTCTAGGTTTAGTTTTCTGGTTAGGGTTAGGGTTAAGGCTAGGGTTACCAATAGGTTTAGGGTTAGGTTTAGTGTATTTTGTAGGTTTAGAGCTAGGGTTAACGTTAGGATTAGGGCTAGGGTTAGGGTTAGATTTACGGATATTTCTAGGTTTATGTTTATTGTAAGTGTTAAACTTTGAGCTAGGGTTGGGACTAAGGCTAGAATTAAGTTAGGATTAGGGCTAGGGTTAGGGTTAGGGTTATGCTTAGGGCTAGGTTAGGGTTAAAGTTAGTGTTAGGGTTAGATTTAGGGTTAGTGTTCGTATTTGATTACAGTTAAGTTAAGGTTTAGGGTAAGGTTTAGGGTTATGATTACTGTTAGTATCACTATTAGAGTTAGGGTTAATTTGAGTGTTAGGTTTAGAGTAAGATTTAGGGTTAAGTTTAGTGTTACATTTAGGGTTAGTGTTATGGTTAGGGTTACGGTTATGATTAGGATTAGGGTTAGGTTTAGGTTTAGGGTTAGAGTTAGGATAGGATTAGAGTTAGGGTTTGGGGTAGTGTTAAGGTTAGGTTTAGATTGGGGTTATGGTTCGAATTAGGGTTAGGGTTGTTGTTCATGTTAGAGTAGGGTTAGGATTAATATTAGGTTTAGGTTTAGAGTTAGGGTTAGTGTTAGTGTTAGGGTTAGGTTTAGTGCTAGTGTTAGGGTTACGGGTAGGTTTAGGTTTAGTGTTAGCATTAGGGTTAGGTTTAGGATTACTTTAAAATTAGGGTGAGAATCAGGGATCAGGGCAGGGTTAGGGTTAGTTTAAGTGTTAGGATTAGGGTTTGGGTTTGGGTTAGGTTTAGTGTTAGGGTTAGTGTTAGGTTTAGGGTTATGGTTTGTGTTAGGTGGAGGGTTAGGGTTAGGGTTTGGTTTAGGGTTAGGTTTAGGGTTATGTTTGGATTAGGGTTAGAGTTAGGGTTAGTGTTAGGGTGAAGGGTAGGTTTAGGGTTAGTGTTAATGATAGGGTTAGGGTTATTATTAAGTAAGGGTTAGGATTAGGGTTAGGGTACAGTTTTGGGTTAGTTTCAGGTTTAGTTTTAGAATTATGGTGAGGTTCAGGGATAGGGATCGAGTTAGGGTTAGTTTAAGAGTTAGGATTAGGGTTAGGGTTGTGGTTAGGTTTAGGATTGGTGTTAGGTTGAGGCTTAGGGTTAGGGTTTGTGTTAGTGTTAGAGTTAGGGTTACATTAGGATTAGTTTTAGAGTTAGTTTAAAGTTAGAGTTAGTGTTAGTGATAGGGTTAAGAATAGGTTTAGGCTAAGGGTTAGGGTTAGGGTAAGGGTTTGGATTAGTGTTAGGGTAAGTGTTAGGGTTAGGGTTACGGTAGGGTTAGGAGTAGGTTTAGTATTAGTTTTAATATAGGGTTAAAATTAGGGTTAGGGTTAGTGTTAGTGTTAGGGTTAGGCTTACTGTTAATGTTAGAGTTAGGTTTACGTTTAAGGTTAGGAATAGTGTTAGGGTTAGGGATAGGTTTAGAGTTAGGGTTAGGGTTAGGGTTAAGTTTAGGTTTAGTGTTGTATTTAGGATTAAGGTTAGGGTTAGTGTTATGCTTAGGTTTAGTGTTAGGTTTAGTTTTATTATATGTGTTAGAGTTAGGGTTAGGTTTAAGGTTTGGGTTAGTGTTAAGGTTAGGGTTAGTTTTTGGTTAGGGTTATGATTAATGTTAGGGTTAGGGTTAGGTTTATGTTTTGTGTTAGGGTTAGGTTTAGGGTTTTTGTTAGGGTTAAGAATAGGGTTGAGGTTAGTGTTAGTGTTAGGGTTAGGTTTAGGGAGAGTGTTAGTGTTAGTTTTAGTGTTAAGGTTAGTCTTAGGTTTAGGGTTAGGTTTAAGCTTAGGTTTAGAAATAGGGTTAGGGTTAGTGTTAGGGTTAGAATTAGTGTTAGAGTTAGGGTTAAGTTTAGGGTTAGGTTTATGTCAGGTTTAGGGTTACAGTTAGGTTAGGGTTAGAGTTAGTGTTTGGATTAGGTTTAGGTTTAGTTTTAGATTTATGGTTAGTGTTAGTGATAGTGTTATGGTTAGGGTTAGAGTTAGGGTTAGTGTTA
>NW_026010012.1:14009-21837 GCF_001458135.2 Marmota marmota marmota
TTAGTGATAGGGTTAGTTCAGGTTTAGGGTTATGGTTAGTGTGAGGGTTAGTGTTAGTATTACATTTAGGTTTAGGGTTAGTGTTAAGGTTAGGGTTAGGTTTAGGGTTAAGTTTGGTTTTAGTGTAAGGTTTAGGTTTAGGTTTCATGCAAGTGTTAGGGTTATGGTGAGTGTTGGGGTTAGGGTTAGGGGCAAGTTTAGCATTAGTGTTAGGGTTAGGCCTAGTGATAGTTTCAGAGTTAATATTAGGGTTATATTTAGGGTTAGTTTTATGTTTAGGGTTAGGGTTATGTTGAGCTTTACGGTTACTGTAATGGTAAGGGTTAGAGTTAGTTTTAGTGTTAGGTATAGGGTTCATGTTAGTGTCTGTGTTAGGGTTAGTGTTACGGATAGGATTAGGTTTTGGGTTAGCTTTAGTGTTAGTGTTAGGGTTACGGTTAGGGATAGTGTTAGGGTTAGGAATAGGTTTAGGGTTAGAAATAGGGTTAGTGCTATGGTTAGGGTTAGGGATAGTGTTAGGGTTAGTTTTAGAGTTAGGATTAGGGTTATGGTTAGGGTTAGTTTTAGTGTTAAGGTTAGTGTTAGGGTTCGGGTTAGGTTTAGGGTTAGTTTTAGATTTAGGTTTAAGGGTAAGGTTAGTGTTAATATTAGTGTTAGGTTCAGGTATATGTTTTGTGTTAGGGTAAGGGTTAGGTTTGGGGTTTCTGTTAGAGTTACTGATAGGGTTAGAGTTAGTTTTATGGTTACGATTAGAGTTAGATTGAGGCTTAGGATTAGGTTTAGGGTTAGTTTAGGGTTACAGGTAGGATAGGGTTTCTGTTAGTATTACGGTTAGTGTTAGGGTTATAGTTAGGGTTAGGCTTTTTTTTAGGTTTAGGGTTAGTGTAAGGGTTTGGGTTCAGGTTAGCTTTAGTGTATGTGTTAGTATTAGTGTTAGGGTTAAATTTAGGGATATTGTTAGGGTTAGGTATCTTGTTTATGGTTACTTTTACTGTTAGGCTTAGGGCTAGATTTAGTGTTATGGTAAGGTTGGGTTTGGTTAATGTTAGGGTTAGGGTTAGGGTTAACGTTAGTTTTGGGGTTAGGTTTATGGTCACTCTTCGGGTTAGGCTTAGGGTTAGATTTAGAATTAGCGACAATGTTAGGGATATGGTTAGTTTTAGAATAGTGTTCGGGTAAGAATTATGATTTGTGTTAGGGTAAGGATTAGGTTTAGATTTTCTGTAAGTGTTAGGGTAAAAAGATAGGTTTAGTGTTAGTGTTAAGGTTAGGGTTAGTGTTATGTTTAGGATTATGGTTAGGTTTAGGATTAGTGTTTGGGTTAGTGTCATACTTAGTTTTAGGGTTAATGTTAGGGTTAGAGTTAGGGTTAGTTTTAGAGTTATGGTTAGGAAGATGATTAGAGTGAAGCATAGGTTTAGGGTTAGTTTTACAGTTACGGGTAGGATTGGTACAGTGTTAGGATTAGGGTTAATATTAATGTTAGTTTTAGGGTTAGGGTAAGGGTTAGAGTTAGTGACAGGGTTAGTTTTGGGGCTAGGGTTAGTGTTAGATTAGGGTTAGGGTTAGTGTTAGGATTAGAGTTTGTGTTAGGATTAGTGTTTGTGTTAGGGTTAGGGTTACAGTTAGGTAAAGGTTAGGGTTTGTGTTAGGTTATGGTTAGAGTTATGTTTTTCTACTGGGTTTGTGTTAAGTTTATGGTTAGGGTTAGGGATAGGGTAACATTATGTTTATGGTTAGGATTAGGGATAGGTTAGCATTAGAGTTAGGGTTAGGGTAAGTTTAGCTTTAGTGTTAAGATTATGGTTAGTTTTAGGGTTAGTGCTAGGGTTAGGGGTAGGGTTATTGTTAGTGTTAGGTTTAGGTTTAGGGTTAGGGTTACTGTTAGGTTTACGATTCTGGTTAGGATTCATGTTAGGGTTATGGTTAGGGTTAGTGTTTTTGTTAGGGTTAGGGTTAGTGTTACTTTTAGGGTTATGGTTAGGTTTAGGATTAGTTTTGGGGTTAGTGTTAGACGTAGATTTAGGGTTAGTGTAGGGTTACATTTAGGGTTACTGTTACGGTTAGGGTTATGTTATGTTGAGGCTTAGGGTTAGTGTTAGGTTAGCATTAGGTTTAGGGTTATTGTAAGTGTTAGGTTTAGGTTTAGAGTTAGGTTTAGGGTTATTGTTGGGATTAGGTTTAGATTTAGGTTTAGGATTAGGTTAGTGTTCTGTTTAAAGATACTGTTAGTTATCTTTAAATATGGTTTGTGTTAGGGTTAGTTTTAGGGTTTGTGTTAGGGTTAAGATAAGGGTTAGTGTTAGGGTTAGGGCTAAGGTTAGTGTTAGTGTTAGTTTTAGGTTTAGGGTTAGATTAAGGTAAGGGTTATTGTTAGGGTTAGGGTCAGGGTTGGGTTTAGGTTTAGGGATAGAATTAGGGTGAGTGTTAGTGATACATTAGGGATAGGGTTAGAGTTAAGGTTAGGGATAGGGTTAGGATTAGGGTTATGTTTATAGTTAGAGTTAGTGTTATGGTTAGGATCAGGCTTAGGGTTAGGATTAGGGTTAGTGTTAGTGTTAGGGTTAGGGTAAGTGTTAAGGTAAGGTTTCAAGTAAGGTTTAAGTTAAGGTTTAGGTTTACCGTTACTGTAGGTTTAGGGTTAGTGTTAGTGTTAAGGTTAGGGTTAAGGTTAGGTTTAGGATTTGTCTTAGTGTTACGGTTAGGATTATGTTTAAGATTTCAGTTACGATTAGGATTAGGTTTAGGGATAGGGTTAGGTTTTGGTTAGTGCTAGGGTTCAAGATAGGCTTAGGGTTAGTGTTAGGGTTAGGTTTAGGGTTAGGTTTAGGTTAAGGTTAAGTTTAGGTTTAGGGTTCGTGTTAGGATTAAGGTTAGGGTTAGTGTTAGCTTTAGGTTTAAAGTTAAGGTAAGGGTTAGGGTTAGTGTTAGTGTTAGGGTTAAGGTTATAGTTAGATGTAGGGTTAGTATTAGGATTAAGGTTAGGTTTAGGGTTAGCTTATGGTTAGAATTAGGGTGTTGGTTAGAGTTAGGCTTAGGATTAGGGTTATTGTTATGGTTAGTAATAGGATTAGGGTTAGTGTTAGTGTTAGGGTTAGTGTTAGGGTTAGGGTCACGGTTAGGGTTGCTGTTAGCATTAGGATTAAGGTTAGGTTTTGTGTTAGGATTAGGGTTAAGGTTTGTGTTAGGATTAAGGTTATGTTTAGGGTCACAATTACAGTTAGGGTTAGGGTAAAATTTTAGTTTAGGATTAAGGTTAAGGTTAGAGTTAGTATTAGTTTTAGGGTTAGGGTTAAGGTTAATGTTAGGGTTACAGTTTAGGATAGTGTTAGCTTTGAGTTAGGGTTTGTGTTGGGGTTACGGTTAGGGTTATGGTTAGGGTTATGATAAAGGTTAGGATTAGGGTTAGAGTTAGGTTTAGGGTTAGGGTTATGTTAGGGTTAGGGTTAGGATTAGGGTTAATGTTAGGGTTAGGGTAAGGTTTGGCCTTAAGATTAGTGTTAGGGTTAGGGTTAGGGTTTTGGTTAAATTAGGGTTAGGGTTAGATTTATGGTTCATGTTAGGATTAAGGTAAAGATTCGTGTTAGGTTTAGGTTTAGGTTTAGGGTTAGGGTTAGGGTTAGGGTTAGGTTTAGAGTTAGGTTTATATATAGTGTTAGGTTGAGGGTTAGGTTTAGAGGTAGAGTTAGTGTTAAGTGAGGGTTAGGGTTAGGATTAGGTTTAGTGTTATAGTGCAATGGTTAGGGTAAGGTTTACGGTTAAGATTAATGTTAGAGTTAGAGTTAGGGTTTGGTTTAAAGTAGGGTTAGAGTTAGATTTTTGGTTCGTGTTAGGATTACAGTTAGGGTTTGCGTTAGGTATAGTTTTAGGGTACGGGTTAGGTTTAGGATTAGGGTTAGGGTTAGTGTATGGGTTTGGGTTATATTTAGTGTTAGTGTTAGGGTTAGGGTTTGTGTTAGGATTAGGGTTACGATTAGGGTTAGTGTTAGTGTTATGGTTAGGATTAGGATTAGGGTTAGGTTTAGTGTTTGGGTTAGAGTTAGTGTTAGGTTTAGGGTCAGGGTTAGGGTGAGGCTTATGGTTAGTGTCAGGGTGAGGGTTAGCTTTAGGGTTAGGATTAGGGTTTTGGTTAAGGTTAGGGTTTGGTTAATGTTAGTGTTGAGTTTAGCATTAGTGTTAGGGTTATGGTTAGGGTTAGTGTTATGAAGAGGGTTAGTGTTAAGGTTGTGTTTGGGTTAGGATAAGGGTTAGGTTTCTTGTTAGGCATCTGATTATGCTTAGTGTTAGGTTTTGGTTTAGGGTGAGGGTTAGAATAAGGATTAGGATAAGGGTTAGTATTAGTGTTAGGAAAGAGTTGGGGTTACGGTTAGGGTTAGGATTAGGGTTAGGTTAAAATTTAGTGTTAGGGTTATGGTTAGGTTTAGGTTAGTTTTAGTGTTAGGGTTAGAGTTAGGGTTTGTGTTAGGGTTAGGGTTAATGTTAGGGATAGTATTAAGGTTAGGGTTAGGGTTAGCTTTAGTGTTTGGGTTTTGGTTATACTTAGGTTTAGGTTTAGTGTTAGTGTTTGAATTAGGGTTAGTATTAGGTTTAGCATTAGGGGTAGGGAGTGGGTTAGCGTTAGGGTTTGGGTGAGATTTAGGGTTATGATTAGGTAAGGGGTATGTTTAGGGTTAGGTTAGGTCTAGGATTAGGGTTTGAGTTAGGGTTTGTGTTACAATTCATGTTAATGTTAGGGTTAGGGTTACACTAGGGTTAGTGTTAGGGTGAGGGTGAGGGTGAGGGTTAGGGTTACTGTTAGGGTTAGGGTTAGGATTATGTTTAGGAAATGGTTAGGTTTAGAGTTAGGGTTAAGGTTATGACCAGAGTTAGGTTTAAATTTGGGTTAGGGTTAGTCTAAGGGTTAGTTTAGGCGTTAGAGTTATTGTTAGAGTTAGTGTTAGCATTAGGGTTATCGTTTGTGATATGGTTAGGATTAGGTTTAGGGTTTTTTTTTAGGTAAGGATTAGGGATAGTATTATGGTTAGTTAGGGTTATTGTGAGACTTAGGGTTAGTTTTAGTGTTAGGGTTAGTGTTAGGGTTAGTGTATAGTTAGGGTTAAGGTTACTGTTAGGTTTCGGGTTACGGGTAGTGTTAAGGTTAGTATAGGGTTAGGTTTGTTGTAAGGGTTAGTGTTAAGATTTGGGTTTAAATTACTGTTAGGGTTAGGGTTAGGCTTAGGCTTATGCAAGGTTTAGGGTGAAGGTTAGGTTAGGGTTTCAATTATGGTTTGGGTTAGGGTTTATGTTAGGGTTTGGATTAGGGTTACATTAGGGTTAGGGTTATAGTTAGGGTTAGGGTTAGTGGAAGGGTTAGAATTAGGGTTGATATTATGTTTAATGTTAGGTTATGGTTAGGTTTAGGGTTAGTGTTCTGTTAGTGTGGTAGTTTAAGGGTTAGGGTTAGGGTTAGGGTTGAGGTTAGTGTTAGGCTTAGGGTGAGGGATAAGTTTTGGGTTCAAGTTAGGGTTAGGCTTAGTTTTCAGGATAGGTTAGGGGTACTTTTTGAGTAAGGGTTAGGGTTACGGTTAGAGTAACAGTTAGGGTTAGGTTTAAGTTTAGGTTTAGTTTTAGAATTACATTTAGGGTTATCCTTTGGGTTATTTTTTGGGTTAGAATTAGAGTTAGAGATAGAATTCGGTTTATGTTTAGGGTTAGTTTTAAAGTTAGGGTTAGGATTAGGGTTAGGGTTAGTTTTAGGGTTAGTATTAGGGTTAGAGTTATGATTTGTGTTAGGGTAAGTATTATGGTTAGGGTTTGTGTTAGGGTTAAAGTTAGATTTAGGTTTTGGGATATGGATATTAAGAGAGGTTAAGTGAAGCATAGGGTTAGGGTTAGGGTTAGTTTTATGGTTATGGGTAGGGTAGGGTTTTTGTTAGGTTTAGGGTTAGTGTTAGTGTTAGTGTTAGGGTTAAGGTTAGGGTTAGTGATAAGGATAAGGTAGAGGTTAGGGTTAGTGTTAGGATTAGGGTTAGGGTTAGTGTTAGGTTCAGTGTTAGGGTTAGGGTTAAGGTTAAAGTTAGGAAACGGTTAGGATTAGTGTTATGTTAGGGTTAGGTTTGTGTTAGGGTTACAGTTAGGGTTAGAGTTAGGGTTACTTTAGGCTTAGGGTTAGGGTACGGTTTAGGGTTAGTGTTAGGGTTAAATTTCGGGTTAAGGTTAGGGATAGGTTTAGTGTTATGTTTATGGTAAGTTTTAGGGTTAGTGTTAGGGTTAGGGTAAGGTTTAGGGTTAGTGTTAGGTTTACGTTTAGTGTTAGGGTTAGGATTATGGTTAGGGTAGGTGTTAGGGTTAGTGTTAGAGTTAGGTTTAGGTTTAGGTTTATGATTACAATTAGTGTTACATTTAGGGTTAGATTTCAGTTTAGGATTAGTGTTTGGGTTAGTGTTAGAATTAGGTTTAGACTAGTGTTAGAATTAGGCTTAGGGTTAGTGTTACGGTTAGGATTATGATTAAGGTGAAACATAGTTAGTGATAGGGTAGGGTTAGGGTTAGAGTTAGTGTTAGGGTTAGGTTTAGGTTTAGGGTTTGGGTTTTGGTTAGCTTTACTGTTAGGAATAGGTTTTATTAGTGTTTGGGTTAAGTTTAGGGTTAGGTTTAGTGTTAGAGTTAGGGATAGTTTTAGGGTTCGTATTATCATTAAGTTTAGGGTTATAGTTTTTCTTACTGTTTGAGTTAGGATTAGGGTATCATTAGGGTTATAGGTTTAGGATTAGTTATAGGGATAGGGTAAGGGTTTGGGTTAATGTTAGGTTTAAGTAGGATAAGGTTTCAGTTATGGTTAGGGTTAGGGTTTGTGTTACGGTTAGGGTTAGTGTTACGATTGGGGTTAGAATTTTGGATAGGGTTAGGGTTAGGGTTAATGTTAGGGTTAGGGTTAGGTTTAATGTTAGGGTTAGAATTAGGGTCAGAGTGAGTTTTAGCGTTAGGGTTAGGTTTATGGTTACAATTAGTGTTAGTTTTAGGGTTAGGGTTAGTGTGAGGTTTAGGGTTAGGGTTTGTGATGGGGTTATGGTTAGTGTTATAGTTTGGATTACGATAAGGGTTAGAATTAGGTTTAGAGTTAGGTTAGGATTAGGGTTAGGGTTTGGTTCATGGTTAGTGTTAGGGTTAGGGATAGGGTTAGGTTTAGGATTAGTGTTTGTGTTAGGGTTAGTGTTAGGGTTAAATGAGGTTAAGGTTAGGGTTCATGTTTGGTTTAGCATTCATGTTAGGGTTAGGTTTAGGGTTCGGGTTAATGTTAGGTTTAGTATTAGGGTTAGGGTTAGGTTTAGTGTTAGGGTTAGTGTTTGGGTTAGGGTTATAGTTAGGTTGGGTTACTGTTAGTGTTATGGTTAGGGTTTGTTATAGGGTTATGCTTAGGTTAAGGCCTAGTGTTAGGGTCAGGGTTATAGTTAGGGTTAGGGTTAGGGTTACGGTTAGGATTAGTTTTGGAATTAGTGTTAGGATAGGGTTAGGGTGAGGGTTTGTGTTAGGTTTAGGCTTTGGTTTAGGGTTAGGGTTAGAGTAAGTGGTAGGGTTAGGGTTAAAGTTAAGCTTAGAGTTAGTGTTAGGGATAGGGTAAGGGTTAGTGTTAGGGATAGGGTTAGAATTAGAATTAGGGTTAGGTTTAGGGTTAAGTTAGTGTTAGGGTTATAGTTAGGAAAGGTTTAGGGTTAGGGTGAGTTTTATTGTCAATGTTAGGGTTAGATTAGCTTTAGGGTTAGGGTTAGGGTTGGGGTTAGTGTTATGGTTAGGATTAGGTTAAGGTTAGTGTTTGGTTTAGGTTTTGTGTTAGTGTTAGGGTTAGGGT
>NW_026010012.1:23650-30166 GCF_001458135.2 Marmota marmota marmota
TTAGGGTTAGGGTGAGTTTTATTGTCAATGTTAGGGTTAGATTAGCTTTAGGGTTAGGGTTAGGGTTGGGGTTAGTGTTATGGTTAGGATTAGGTTAAGGTTAGTGTTTGGTTTAGGTTTTGTGTTAGTGTTAGGGTTAGGGTTAGGGTTATGGTGAAGGTTAGTGTTAGGGTTATGTTTGGTTATGATTAGGGTTTGGGTTCATGTTAGGGTTCGGATTAGGGTTAGCATTAAATTTAGGTTTAGGGTGAGGGTTAGTGTTAGGGTTAGGGTGATTGTTAGTGTTAGATTAGTTTTATGATTAGTGTTAGGGTTAGTCATAGGGTTAAGGTTAGGGTTAGGATTAGGTTTAGAGTTAGTGTTAGAGTTATGGTTAGGTTTAGGTTAGGGTTAGGTTAATGTTAGTGAGAGGGTGAAGGGTCCTGTTAGTGTAAGGGTTAGCATTAGTGTTATTATTAGGTTTAGTTTTAGGGTTAGAGTTAGTGTTAGTGTTAGGGTTAGGGTTAGGTTTAGCGTTAGACTTTGGGTTAGGGTTATAGTTAGGTTTAGGTTTAGTGTCAGGGTTTGAGTTAATGTTAGTGTTACGTTTAGGGTTAGGGTTAGTGTAAGGGTTAGGGTTAGGGATTGGGTTAGGTTTAGGCTTAGGGTTATTGTTATGGTTACCATTAGGGATAGGGTTATGCTTAGGTAAGGTTTAGGTTTAAGGTTAGGGTTACGGTATGGATTAGGGTTAGCTTTAGGTTTAGGGTTAGGGTTAGTCGTGGGTTTAGGTTTAGCGTTAGGTTTAGTGTTAAGGTTAGGGTTAAGGTTACAATTAGAATTAGTGTTATAGTGCGGCTTAGGTTTAGTGTTCATGCTAGTTTTACGTTTATGGTAAGGGTGAACATTATGGTTAGAGTTAGGGTTGTGGTTAGTGGTAACATTAGTGTTAGGTTTAGTATTAGGTTTAGGATTAGCATTACTGATAGGGTTAGTGTTGGGGTAAGAGTTTAAACATTTCGGTTAGGGTTACTGTTAGGTTTAGTGTTAGGTTTAGGGTTAGGATTAGGTAAGTTTTAGGGTTAGCATTAGGTAAAAGTTAGGGTTATGTTTTAGGTAAAGTTTTGTTTTAGGGTTACGGTTAGGGTTAGGGTTATGTTATGGTTGGGGTTACGGTTAGTGTTAGGGTTAGGGTTAGGGTTAGGCTTAGGCTTAGTATTAGGTTTTTGTTAGGTTTATGGTTACTGTCAGATTAGAGTTAGTGTTAGGTTTAGGGTGAGGTTTAGGGTTAGGGTTAAGGTTAGTGTTAATGTTAGGTTTAGGGTTAGGTTTAGGGATAGGGTTTGTGTTAGGGTTACGGTTATGGTTAGTGTTAGGTTTAGGGTTAGGGTTAGGGTTCGTGTTAGGGTTAGGGTTAGGGTTACGGTTACAGTTAGTGTTAGGGTTAGGGTTAGGTTTAGGGTGAGGCTTAGGGTTAGTGTTAGGGTTAGGGTTAGGGTAAGTGTTAGGGTTACGTTTAGTGTCAGAGTTAAGATTAGGGTTAGTGTTAAGATTAGGGTTAGTGTTAAAATTAGAGTTAGGGTTATAGTTATTGTTACGGTTATGGTTAGGGATAGGATTAGGGTTAGTGTTACATTAGGGTTAAATTTAGGGTTAGGTTAGTGTTTGTTTTAGGTTAGGGTTAATATTAGGTTTAGGTTAAGGTTGAGGGTTAGTTTTAGGGTGAGAGTTAGGGTTAAAATTAGGATAAGTGATAGGTATAGGTTTAGGGCTAGTATTAGTGTTAGGGTGAGGTTTAGTGTTAGGGATAGTGTTAGGATTAGGGTTAGGGTTAGTGTTTGGATTAGTTCTACGGTTAGGGTTAGTGATACATTATGTGATAGGTTTATGTTAGTGTTAGGGTTAGGGTTAGTGTTAAAGATAGGGTGAAGTTTAGAGTTAGGGTTAGTGTGAGGGTTAGGGTTAGGTTTTGTGTTTGGGTTAGGGTTAGGGTTAGTGTTAGGGTTAGGTTTAGGTTTTGTGTTTGGGATAAGTTAAGGGTTAGGATAAGGGTTAGAGTTCGTGATAGGGTTAGGGTTAGGGTTAGTGTTACAGTTATGGTTAGGGTTAGGGTAGAGTTAGTGTTAGTGTTAGGGTTAGGGTTAGGATTAGTGATGAGGTTAGGTTTAGATTAAGGGTTAGTGTTAGTTTAGGGTTCAGGTTAGGGTTAGTGTTAGGTTATATTTTGGGTTATGGTTAGGTTTAGGGTTTGTGTTACAGTTAGGATTAGGGTTAGGGTTAGTTTTAGGGTTAGGATTAAAGTTAGTGTTAGGGTTAGGGTTAGGTTAAGGTTTAAGTTTAGGTTTAGGGTTATGGTTAGAATTATTGTTACTGTAAAGTTAGGATTAGGGTTAGTGTTAGGGATAGGGTTAGGGTTAGGCTAAGGGTTAGCATTAGTGTTTGGTTTAGGGTTATAATGAGGTTTCGGGTTAGTGTTAGGATTAGGGTTAGTATTAGGTTTAGGAATAGAGTTATGGTGAGGGTTAAGTTTAGGTTTATTGTTAGGGTTAGGATTACTTTTAGGGTTAGGCTTAGGGTTAAAGTTAGGGTTAGTTTTAGGGTTAGAGTTAAGGTTAGACTTAGGGTTAGGGTTTGTGTTAGGGTTAGGGATAGGGTTAGGTTTACGGTTAAGGTTTGGGTGAGGTTTAGGCTTAGTGGTGTGGTTAGGTTTAGGGTTCATGTTATTATAGGGGTTAGTGTTAGTGTTAGGGTTATTGTTAGTGTTAGGATGTGTGTTTGGTTAGGTAAGCGTTAGCCTTAGGTTTAGGTAAAAGTTAGGTTTATGGTTTGGGTAAGGGTGGTTGTTAGGTTTAGGATTAAATTTAGGGTTAGTGTTAGGGTGAGGCTTAGGGTTATGTTTTGTGTTAGGGTTACCGTTAGTTTTATGGTTAGGTTTACGGTTACGGTTAGTGTTAGGGTTCGAGTTAGGGTTAGGGATAGGATTACGTTAGGGTTTGGGTTATGGTTAGGGTTAGAGTTAGGTTAGGTTTAGTGTTAGTGTTAGGGTTAGGGTTAGGAATAGGGTTACTTTTAATGTTTGGGTTAGGATTATAGTTAGGTTTAGTTTTAGTGTTAGGGTTAGGGTTAGTGTTAGGTTTAGGGTGAGTGTTAGGGTTAGGGTGAGGGTTCCGGTTATGCTTAGGGTTATTTTAAGTTTATGGTTACGATTAGGGTTAGCGTTAGGGTTAGGGTTAGGGTTTGGGTTAGGTTTTGGGTTAAGCTTCGTGTTATGGTTAGGTTTAGGGTTAGGGTAAGTGTGAGGGTTAGGATTAGGGTTACGGTTAGAGTTAGTGTTATGGTTAGGGTTAGGGTTAGTGTTAAGTTTAGGGTTAGGATTAGGCTTAGGGATAGTTTTAGGGTTTGGTTTAGGGATAGGGTTAGTGTTTGTATTAGGGTTGTGTTTAGTGTTAGGTTAGGTTGAGGGTTAGAGTTAGATTGCAGTCAGGATTAGGGTTGGGCTATGGTTTGTGTTAGGGTTAGAGATAGAGTTAATGTTAGTGTTAGTGTTAGGGTGAGGGTTAGGATTAGTGTTAGTGTTAAGGTTAGGATATGTTTTAGAGTTAGTGTTAGGGTTAGGGTTTGGGTTAGTGTTGGGCTTAGTGTAATGGTTAGGAATAGTGTTACATTTAGTGTTATGATTATGATTAGGGTTAGGTTTAGTGTTTGGGTTAGGGCAAGGTTTAGGTTTAGGGTAAGTGTTAGGGTTAGGTTTAGTGTTAGGTTTAGGGTTAGGTTTAGGTTTAGGGTTAGTGATAGGATTAGGGTATGGGTTAAGTTTAGGATTAGGTTTAGTGTTAGTGTTAGGATTAGTGTAAGTGTTAGGGTTTGTGTTAGCGTAAGTGTTAAGATTAGTGTTTAGGGATAGTGTTAGGGTTAGGGTTAGGATTAGGGTTAGAGTTAGTGTTAGGATTAGGGTTAGGGTTAGGGTTATGGTTCATCTTAGGGTAAGGCTTAGGGTTAGTGTAATGGCTAGGGTTAGGATTAACATTAGAATTAGTGTTAGTGTTAGGGTTAGGGTAAGTTTTAGGGTTAGGGATCGTGTTAGGATTAGGAATAGGTATGGGTTAGTGTTAGGGTTAGAGTTGTGGTTAGGTTTAAGGTTAGTGTTAGGGTTAGGGTTACGGTTAAGGTTATTATTAGGGTATAAGTTAGAATTAGAGTTAGGCTTAAGGTTAGGCTGGTTTTAGGGTTATTTTTAGAATTGGCGTTAGGATTAATGTTAGGGTTAGTGTTAGCATTAGGGTTGTGGTTAGGATTATGTTAGGGTTAGGGTTAGGGTTAGGTTTACGATTAGTGCTAGGTTTAATATTAGGTTAGGGTTAGGGTTAAGTTTAGGATTAGTGTTAGGGTTAAGGTAAGGTTAGGATTATAACTAATACAGTGTCAGAGTAAGTGTTAGGTTTAGGGTTAGTGTTAGGTTTAATATTAGGTTAGGGTTAAGTTTAGAGTTAGTGTTAGGGTTAATGTAAGGTTAGGATTAGTGGTAAGTTTAGTGTTAGGTTTAGAATTAGGGTTCTTGTTAAGATTAGGGTTAAGGTGTGTGTTAGGGTTAAGGTTAGATTTAGGGTTAGGGTTAGTGTTTGTTTTAGAGTTACAGTTAGGGTTAATTATACTGTTAGGGTTATGGATAGGTTTAGGGTTAGTGTTATGGTTACAGTTAGGTTTAGTGTTAGTGTTATGGCTAGGTTTAGGTTTCAGGTTAAGGTTAGTGATAAGGTTAGTTTTAGAGTTAAGGTTAGTGTTAGGATAAGGGTTAGGGTTAGTGTTAGGGTTATGGTTAGGGTTTGAGATAGGATTATGTTTAGAATTATTGTTAGGGATAGGATTACAGTTAGTGTTAGGGTTAGGGTTAAGGTTAGGGTTCAGTTTAGGGTTACTGTTAGGTTTAAGGTAAGGTTTAGGATTAAGGTTAGGATTAATGTTAGTGTTCTAATTAGGGTTTGTGTTAGGATTTGGGTTAGGGTGAGTGTTAGTGTTAGGGTTAGGGTTAGGGTTAGGGTTAGTGTTATTTATAGGGTTAGGGTTAGGTTTATGGTTAGTGTTAGTGTTATGGTTAGTGTTATTGTTAGGGTAAAGTTTATGTTTAGGGTTAGTGTTAGGGTTACTGTTAGGGTTTGGGTTGGTTTGGGTTAGGGTTAGGGTTAGGGTTATGGATAAGATTAGGGTAATAATTAGAGTTAGAATTAGGATTAGGTTTAGTGTTTGGATTATGATTATTTTTAGAGTTAGAGTTAATATTCGTGTTAGGGTTATGGGTAGAGTTAGGTTGAGTGTTAGTATTAGGGTTAGGATTATGCTTAGGGTTAGGTTTAGTTTTAGGTTTGTGGTTATGTTTACGGTTAGAATTAGTGATAGGATTAGGTTTGGGGTTAGGTTTATTGTTAGGGTTATGGTTAGGGTTAGGGTTAGTGTTATGGTTGGTGTTAGTGTTAGGGTTAGAGTTAGGGTTAGTGTTAGGGTTAATGTTAGTGTTAGGGTTAGACTTAGGGTTCGTGTTAGAGTTAGGTTTATGGTTTGGATTAGGGTTAGTGTTAGGGTTAGGGTTAGATTTAGGTTGTGGGTTGCGTTTAGGGTTATGTTTCAGGTTAGGGTTAGTTTTAGATTTAGGGTTAGCATTAAGTTTAAGGTTCTTATTAGGGTTAAGTTTAGTGTTAGGGCTAGTGTTAGGGTTAGATTTAGTGTTTGTGTTAAGATTAGTGTTAAGGTGAATGTTAGGGTTAGGTTTATTTTTAGTGTTTGTGTTACGGTTAGGGTTAATGTTTATTATACTGTTAGGGTTAGGGAAAGGTTTACAGTTAGTTTTAGGTTTAGGGTTACGTTTACGGTTAGTGTGATAATTATTGTTAGGGATAGGGTTAAGATTAGTGATAGGGTTAGGTTTAGTTTAAGGTTAATTTAAGGTAAGGATTAGGGTTAGGGTTAGGGTTAGGATTAGAGTTAGTTTTATGATTGTGGTTAATGTTAAGTTTAGTGTTAGTGTTAGAGTAAAGGTAAGGTTTAGGATTAGGGTTAGGGTTAGTCTTAGTGTTAGAGTTTGTGTTAGGCTTTGGGTTAGGGTTAGTGTTAGGGTTAAGTTTGTGTTAGGTTTAGGGTTAGGGTTAATTATACTGTTAGGGTTAGAGATAGTTTTAAAGTTAGTGTTAGGATTAGGGTTAGGGTTAGGGTTCTGGTTATATTTAGGGTTAGGTTTATGGTTAGGGTTAGTGTTAGAGTAAGTGTTAGGTTTAGGGTTAGTGTTAGGTTTCATATTAGGTTAGTGTTAGGGTTAAAGTTAGATAGAGTTAGGGTTAGGGTTAGGGTTAGGGTTACATTTAGGCTTAGGGTTATGGTTTGTGTTAGGTTAGGGTTAGGGTTAAGGTTACGGATAAGACAAGGGTTATATTCAGGATTCTAATTAGGGTTAGGTTTAGTTTTAGGAGTATGATTAGGTTTAGAGATAGAGTTAATGTTAGTGTTAGGGTTAGGGGTAGAGTTAGGGTTAGTGTTAGAGTTAGGGTT
>NW_026010013.1:0-3187 GCF_001458135.2 Marmota marmota marmota
CCCTAGGCTATTAATCAACTAAATGGCCAGTAGGGCGTTGTCTTAACTGCCTCAGGAATTTCTGGGTGTAGCAGAGGAACTTAACAATACCTAGTCCTTCACTTTTTAACTCAGGCCTTGCAGCTTAGGAACTTTACAATGCCCGGTCTTTTACATTTTAACTCAGGCTTTGCAGTTTAGAAGCAGCTTAGAAACTTTTACCCTTTCACTATGAGGGTTTCTTGATATCTCTTTATCTTTAGACCTTCTTTGTTGGGGCCCCATTCTAGGTTTGCATAATGGGCTGCATCAGATCGATCTTGGCCCAGGGTTTCTCCGTGTAGGAGGGGTATGATTTTTTTAGCTTATCAGCTCAATAGTGGAAAAAGGCTGGCACTCAAAACTGTCTTGTGTCTCTCAAGTTGACCCTTCTGGTCAACATGGGCAGATCCTTTAGTCCCTTGTAGGGGCATCTGGAGAACTCTCATCTAAATTGTAGCTCTGGTCCTGGGACAAATCTCTCATCTTAGTCTTGGGAGGTAAAAGGCTCTGGGGAAGTCTTTGGCTCTGAGGAGATCACGGAGGAAGGAATAGCCAATGTCGGGGGTGGGGGGCATCATTTGTTGCCTCTGAGGACAAAGTGGCTGAGGGGACAGTCTGCTGTCCCAGTGGTCTTGGCAAAGTTGGGTAGAGTGGTACATAAGGGGATGGGTCCTCTTCTGTATCATAGGGAAAACTGTTTCCCTTCTTGTTTTTCCTCCATCAGGTTTTCTGTCTAACTGCTTTCCGCTGGGTCTTATAGGCCACTATGCTCCTGGCTAACATCAGCTTGGTCTGTCCATCTAGACAGGCTCTCAACCAAGGGGGCTGTTTCTGTACTATCTCTTGTCAGCAATCAATATAAGGGAATTGGTCTGGGTGTCCAGGGGTTCCAACAACTATTAAAAGAACCTCAGCAATGACTCTCTGATCTAAAGATCCTTCCAGTAGTCATCCCACACCTAGGGTGGGCCATTCTAATTCACAGAGTATGCAATCTTTGTGGAGTGAGTTTCACCCCACAGTTACCATTAAAACCTTCCTAAAGGTTTCCAACACACATTTCAAAAGGGCTGTTTCCTCTGTGTGAACATTTTTCATTTGCAAACACACTTCTATAAACTTCTATATTGGATAAATGTTTGTGAAAAACTAGTAAAGGGTGTTCAGCACCTGGAGTGCTTATCTATTCCAGGCCAGTGGTCAAGTAAAATAGAGCAACAGGAAAATAGGAAGTTTAGCTACATTGAACTCTTTTGTAGAGACTCTTTTTCTGATAGTCCTAAAATCAATTATGGTGAAGATTTCTGGAGAAGCTTAGTTAAGATTTTCTGTGGAGGAGGGGGTGCTACTACATTTCCATTGTCCAGTCCTGTATTCAGAATTGAATCTCAACTTTGAAGATTCCTGCAAAATCCTCACCCTGAACAAAACTAAACTCAAAGTGGATCAAAGACCAGAAACTCTGGAACTGCTAGAAAAAAATGTAGGCACAACACTCTAGTATGTTGGTACAGGAACTTGACTTCCTAAACAAAACCCCTAAACCACAATAAATAAATTTAAAAATTAATAAGTGGGATGGCATCAAATCTAAAAGCTTCTGCACAGCAAAGAAAACAACTAAAAGTATGGAAAGAGAGCCTACAGAATGGGAGAAGATCTTTGCCCCCTGCTCCTCAGATAAGGCATTGGTATCCAGAATATACAAAGAACTCATAAAAAAATAAGTAAATAAGTGGACTTCAAGCCAAAGTTAATCAGAAGGGACAAAGAAGGGCATTTCATACTGCTTAAGGTACCCTAACTAAAACAGAAAAGTATCAGGACAACGTGGGGTCTGGTACATCAAGACCCCAGTTACAGAAAATTATAATCCCTTAAGGGGCATTATGATTTTCACCTAAATGCCGTCATTAACTCTTGCAACCAACCCTCCCTTGTTAAAAAAAGTATGTCACAACAACTCTGTCAATCAGAATATCCAGCCCCTCACAAAGGAAGTTGCTGAGAGGGTAGTAAACAATGTAGGGTAATAAGCCAATTTAGGGGAGACAGGGAAATCAAGGGAAAAACAAAGGGCTTAATCTCCTTAAAAACTCTACACCTGTGAGCACCATAACTCCCTCTCTTCAAAGTGGCCCCTGCAGTCTCTATGCTGTACATAACCCTCTTCTTTCATTCTGTTAAACTTTTGCTTATGACTCTGTTTCCCTGGAATTCTTAATAGGAAGTCACAAGATCCTGCACCCAAAGGATTGCAGTGGATGTCAGGGCTCAACCCTGCAGGCCTCCAGATTCATAACACTGACAGGAGGGCTGTGCGATAGCTGGGTGGATGATCACTTAGAAGGAGTTCCAGGGCGACCTGCCGGTTTCTTTATCTCACTCAAGCCCACAGCATAAAACCACAGCAGAAACTTCCCACCAAGTAGTTTTGTGGTATAAACCACACAATTGAAAGGGGAAGTTCCGTACAGCGCTAATGCGCATGCCCAGGCAAGACTGAGGGCAGCCATCTCACGATTAGCCCTCTAGAACCTCCGAGAACCAAGGGTTTCCCCTTCCTTGCTCTCATTCGTAGCAGTAAAATGGCTACCACAGGGAACAGATTAAAATGGACGGAGATATGGAGGAGTACCCCAAATCCCTCACAACCCTGACAAACACTTCCATACTGTCCACAACCAGGGTGCCCCGGTTCCCGGAATGACTGCCATAAATGGCCCGGGTTGCTATGGCTTCCAGGTCAGACTTCAGGAGAGGCACCCACAATAGCAAATGGACTTCCGGGCACACAAAATGGTTACGTGGAGGGCCCTCTGTTCAGAGAGCTGTGGCTTTATCCTTCCCATTTATTTTGACCTGCTCCCTCACTGGATTACTTATGATCTAAGGAATACGAGTCGGTTGGAAACGGAAGGCCATCGCAGAGTTTTTCCCTCGTCCAGTGAAACTTTGGCCATTAGGTGGCAGAAGTCCACCGTGGATGCACAGCGCTCTGCTCTCCCCCCGCCCTGCGCCTTTGAAAAAAACCAAACTTCTCACTGGAAAATTCCTTTCTGAAGACTTTGAGCACTTTTCTGGGGTGGAAACTTGCGCCTTAACTTCAATCTTTGTGCCAATCTGATGGAAGAAAGAGTTATAGTTAAAAAAAAAAAAAAAAAAA
>NW_026010014.1:0-3187 GCF_001458135.2 Marmota marmota marmota
AGTTTTTTTTTTTTTTTGTTTGTTTGTTTTTTTTTAAGATGAGAGACTCACTATATTTCTCAAGCTGGTCTTGAACTCCTGGGCTCAGGTGATCTTTCTGCCTCAGCCTCCTGAGTAGCTGGGACTATAGATGCAAGCTATTTTTTTTTTAAATTCAGTCTAACAAGTGTTATCTTGGTTGGGTTATTGATAGAATTGAATTTACATCTACAACTTTACTTTTTGTTTTCTATTGCAAACATCACATAAACATCAGCCACATCTTTACCTCTAGGTACTCCTTACAGTTGTTCTAGTCAGATCCTTTAGTCACAGCAGCAAAAAAGCTGACTAAAACAGCTTCTTTGCCAGAATGTGACATTAATGGCCTCTAGTCCAGTCTCTAATAGAGTCCTCCTATTCCTCTAAAACTTCATGAGCCTAGTCTTTACTGCTCACAGTTCTATTGGCATTCTGGTCTTCTGAGTTCCCACCAGAATTGCCCATTAGTCTCCATTTATAGTGATCTAAATCTTCCAGCTTGCATCTCTAAACTTTTAAAAATTCCTTCTTCAAATTCAAAAAAGCTCCTACATTATAAAGATAGTGTGTCCAGTGTAGAGAGAGGTTGGAGGCAGGAGACATATTGTTTGACTCAGCAAAGACACAGGAAGCAAAGTGTACCATATGGTGTTAGAAGATCCCTTGACTTAAGTCAGCTCAAACCAAGGAAGTGAGTGATTAAAACTGGTAGCTCCCACCCCCTCCACACACCTGTGCCACACCTGTAAATTTCAGACCACTTCATAACTGCTATTTGTCTACCTAAACGTTAACATTCATTAAATGTTCATTTCCTTATTAATTCTAGAGGTAACTGTAATTGATAAAATGTTCAATTAGGAAAAATAAATAAAATGAAATAGGAACAGCTAACCCAATATCCTTTTTTTTATTTTGCCAGTTCTTCTTCTATATATATTTCCAATGTGATTATTGGCACATAATGACGCAGTAAGTACAGGATAATGGCTATAAATATGCACGTTTTCCCTTAGAGGACTAATATTTTTTCAGGTGTTGCAGTCTGTGGTATAATTATATTATCAGAAGTATTATTCAAGTAAATATACACCAAAGGACCTTATAACCAATTTTTAAACATATTTATTTCCTTCTCCTTGAAAATACAATCTAAACTGAATTTAGCAGTTATTCTTTTATCTGTCCTTTCCACTCTATGGAACAGTTTTCTTAATGCCACTGCCAGGACACTTGTTTTAGTCATGCTCTGGAAGTTCTCATCAGTTAAGACCACCTCCTCCTTCCTTTAACCATTTATGCTCTTGGCCTTCAGATAGCTGAAATATTTCCTCTCTTTAACCCATATATTTGATGACTTTCCTTGCCCTTCAAGTATTCACTAAAGATCTGCATCTACTCCCTCTCCGCATTATTATAGTTTAGAGACACATGATATCCCACAAAAGCTCATGTGTGATACAATGCAGGAAAGTTTAGAGATGAAATCATGGGGTTAGGAGAGTCCTAACCTAATCAGTACATTAATAAGTGGATCAACTGGGTGGTAACTAGGCAGGCAGGATGTGGCTGGAGGAGGTAGGTCACTGGGACATTCCTTTAGGGTTTATATTTTGTTCCTGGTGGGTTAGAGCTCTCTCTGCTCTCTGATTGTTATGTTCTGAGATGCTTGTGTCCTCCACACCATTCTGGCATGATGTTCTGCCTCATCTCAGGCTCAGAACAATGGAATTGCCATCTGTGTACTAAAATCTCTGAAACTATGAGTGCCAAATAAACTATTCCTCCTCTAAAAGTGTTTTTGTCAGGTCTTTTGGTCACAGTGATGAAAAAGCTGACTAAAACAGAAATTGGTACCAAGAGTGGGGTCATTACTGTGACTAACCTGACCACATGATTCAGAAGCTTTTGGAGCTTTCTGGAATTTGTGGAAGGAATTTTTTAAAGTTTAGAGATGCAAGTTGGAAGATTTAGATCACTATAAATGGAGACTAATGGGCAATTCTGGTGGGAGCTTAGAAGACCAGAATGCCAATAGAACTGTGAGCAGTACAGACTAGGCTCATGAAGTTTTAGAGGAACAGGAGAGCTCTATTAGAGACTGGACTAGAGGCCATTTCTTCTGGCAAAGAAGCTGTTTTAGTCAGCTTTTTTGCTGCTATGACTAAAGGATCTGACCAGAACAACAGTAAGGAGGAAAAGTTTATTTGCAGGCTCACAGTTTCAGAGGTCTTAGTCCATAGACGGCAGAATCCATTCCTCAGGGTTTGAGGTGAGGCTGAACATCATGGTGGGAGAGTGTGGCAGAGGGAAGCAGTGGGAGAAACTCCACTCTCCAGATAGAAATATATCTGGTGGAGGAAATTTCAAGGCAGCACAGCTTACCAGGTGTTGCTGGTAACTATTAGCCAAGTTTACTGCGATAATCAGGAGTTGAGAGAGTATACAAGGAGAAGCTGAATACTTCACCCTGAAACAATAGGAAAGATTAATTGAGAGTATCTCAGGGCTTGATAAGACCACATCTATTTCAGCCTCAAGGATGTAAAAAGTAAAAATTCCTTTGGGAAGAGATTAGTGGGGCACCCTGATTGCATAGGGCATCCAGGAAGTTTCTTCAACATGCTCAGCCACCTAGGCTCTCAGAGGCTGCTGCCACTGTGTTCCCAGGAGGCTTGGCTACTTCTAGAGATGGTAGTAGACCTTGGCATCAACTGTGAGGTGCTGATTCTGACAAAGTGCAGGACACTGGAGTTAGGGGATCATGAAGGATTCCACCAAGATTTCAAATGAAGGCCTGGGAGGCCAGGCAAAGTGCAGCATGGTCAGAGTCCCTACAGGTAGCCCCTGAGAGGGAGATGCATGAAGAAGTGAGAGGGAAGCCAATGTTGCATTGGAGACCCCTAAGATTAAGAGATGCCAGTAGTATGGAATGTTTGCCAAGGACAGCTGAAAGAACTGAGCACAAAAAAGCCAAGAGAGCAGGGTGCAGTGGGAGGCTGAGACAGGAGGATCATGAGTTCAAAGCAGCCTCAGCAACCACAAGGCACTAAGCAACTCAGTGAGACCCTGTCTCTAAATAAAATACAAAATAAGGCTGGGGATGTGGCTCAGTGGCCGGGTGCCCCGTTTAATCCCAACACCAAAAAAAAAAAAAAAAAAAAAA
>NW_026010015.1:0-3187 GCF_001458135.2 Marmota marmota marmota
TAGGACTTTGTGAAGACAGTACTCACATTCTTAAAAGCAACTCTCAGAAGCTTGGAGAAAAGAATGATCCACAGTACATTAAGGAGAAATGCTACCACTGAAAAGGCAGATTGTAGAAAAATGGAGCAAAGGTTTAGAGAAGCTGGGCGCAGTGTCACACACCTGTAATCCCAGCAATTCAGGAGGCTGAGGCAGGAAGATCTCGAGTTCAAAGCCAGCCTCAGCTAATTAGTGTGGCCCTAAGCAACTCAGGGAGGCCCTGACTCTAAATAAAATACAACAAAAAAAAAGGGGCTGGAGATGTGTGTCAGTGTTTAAGCACACCTGGATTCAATCCTCAGTACAAAAAACAAAAATTTAGAGAAACGGTATTATATGGTGGATATACTAGCTAAAGTAGTAAAAAGCACCAGCTACTACCATGTCTAGCAGAACTTAGAGGGACACTGCAAATAAGAGCAATAGGAATGCACTTGGAACATGACTGCATGACCAATGTGATTCTGCAACCTGTACACTCAGAAAAATGAGAAATTATATCCCATCTGATTCAAATGTATAATATGTGAAGATCTCTGGACTGTCATATGTAACTAATTAAAACAAATTTTTTTTAAAAAAGGAATGCACTTGGAGATACCCAGTATCATTGATAAGCTCCGAGGGGAATAGGGTGATGGCAGGAGATGCCATTTGAGAGCTGGACTCCTTGTCAGCCAAGGTAATAAAAAGATCTGAGAGACTAAAAATAGAAATTGATGATGGTCAGATCATACCTGACAGTAAAACCCAAACCCACAACCTCTCCAGCAACTGTCCTAGAAGATAAATCATGAACTCTAGAGTAAGATCCCAAAATGGCCAGAACTTGATCATTAACTGTCAAAAGCCTAATCTTCTCTCCCAATTCCAACACAGGACCAACCAGAGAAATCTCAATATGCTGTTCCTAAGAGATGGAAAACCATAGCAATCACTTAGAATGTCCCACTTCTATTAGCCCACCTCCAGCTTTCCCATGGCAAAAACTTCCAATCAGACACACCTGAAGCCTTCCCTTTTTCCATTGCAAACCTCTCCTGACCTCCTGGCTGCCTTTAAATCTCCAGAAAAAGCAAATGATGATCAATGTTTATAACAGCTCAATTCACAATAGCTGAGCTATGGAGCCAACCTAGATGCCCTTCAACAGATGAATGGATAAAGAAAATGTGGTACCTACACACAATGCAATATTACTCAGCCATAAAGAACAAGGAAATTATGGCATTTGCCAGTAAATGGGTGGAACTGGAGACTATCATGCTAAGTGAAATAAGCCAATCCCAAAAACCAAAGGCCAAATGTTCTCTCTGATATGGGGATGCTGACTCAAAATAAGTGGAGTGCAGGGTGGAGTTTCACTGGATTGGATGGAAAGAATGAGGGGAAGTAAGGAGAGTTGGGAATAGAAAAAAACAGTAGAATGAACCCAACATAACTTTCCTGTGTTCATATATGAATACACAACCAGTGTTAACTCCACATCATGTACAACCACAAAAGTGGAAAGTTATGCCCAATGTATGTATGATGTCAAAATACATTCTACTGTCATGTATAACTGAAAAGAACAAATAAAAAAAATTAAAGCAAATGCTGTGGGATGACTCCCTTGCTATAGCAAGACCTGAATAAATAGCTTCTGTTTGTTCTCATTTGGATGGTGTTTGTTTATTTTCTGTCTGCCAGAAGGCCCCATTGAAACAGGGTCTACCCAGCCCAATACAGTAGATCAGCACGGGGTCTAAACTTTCTCTTTGAGTTCCTCATTTGTTTATTCGAAGTTCAAAACTCACGTTTTGTTATCACATCCATTTGTTTGCCATCTTGGTGGAATCAAGCCATTCCACTTCATCCCCTTTTGCTCTTTTCTCTGTTTCCATGTTGCATTGTACAATCTAAAAGTGTCAAGATGGCTAGAACCTCTTACACAAGGTGCACAGCACCATGTTTATTGACCATTGCCAGCTCTTAGAATGCCTCCTGAGTCTAAATTCTCTCCTATTGCAGGAAAAATGCCTGCTTCTTATATGTTTCTCATTATAATCCTAAATCTTGTGTCTCTTTCTAAGTGGCACAATTTCACCAAGGATGATGTGGACCATCAGTGGCTAATGTGGGGAATGATTGACTTGAACAAAATTTGAGAGACACCTTAGAAAAGGGAGGGAATAGGATTTCCTCAGATTCAGTGGGTACAACTTTTTGCTCGGGTACACAGAGAAGCCTCCAAACAAAATTCTGAGTCAAAATTTCCCTCATTAAAAGATTCTCTAGCCAAAGATAATGAGCCATTTGACAAGTAACATCAAACAAGACTCATATCCCTAATAAATATTTCACCTTTGAACTTCAGCTGCCTCCCTATATTTAGATCTCCCTCTGGCCTTTCTCCTCCCAATCTCCCTCCTTCAGTACCTCCATCAATTCCTTTTTTTAATTCTTCTTGTCCAGGCTCCAACATTCTCCCTTTTCTCTCTCAAGAACCTAAAATGCCAATTGCTTCTAAAGATCCATCTGTTCTATAAATCAAGGATTCGGGCAACTGTAGAATTTAAACCTTGGACCTGACTGAATTAAGAGCTAATGTGTCCCTTAACACAGACAAGCCCAGCAAACATTCATGGAAGAAATTTGATCTCATTAAAAGAATTTAGATTTCGATGTGGTACACATGATCCTGAATCACCTGACTCACATCAATGGATACACATATTGGTCATAACCGCAGATGCTAAATCCTGGATAGCAAAAGCTGATTGGACTGACCCAGAAATGGATCTATGGGTCTCTCTTTCCATAATAAAACTGAGAGTCAAAAAAAAAGCTGAGGGCTGGGGTTGTGGCTCAATGGTGGAGCGCTAGCCTAGCACATGAGAGGCCCCAGATCCAATCCTCAGCACCACATAAAAATCAATAAAAGTACTGTGTCCAACTAAAAAAATCAATTTAAAAAAAAGCTGAAGCCATGTGTTGGCTCACACCTATAATCCTAGCTACTGGGGAGACTGAGGCAAGAGGATCACAAGTTTGAAGTCAGCCTGGGCAATTTAGTGTGATCTGTCTCAAAATAAAAATAAAAAGGGTGGGTATGAAGGTCAGCGGTAAAGCACCCCTGGATTTGATTCCCAGTATTTGAAAAAAA
>NW_026010016.1:0-3187 GCF_001458135.2 Marmota marmota marmota
TCCATTCAGTCATTTTATATCTTAAATTAGGAGAGTTTATTCCCTTTACATTCAAAGTTTTTTATCGAAAGATACACAATTATTTCTGACTGATCTTATTTGTTTTTAGTTTCTTTTTCTGATTTCTCTTTAAAGCTTTTTCTCCATTTTCCTCCCTTACTCTCTAGTCTGTTTCTGTGGGTTGGTGTTTTCTTCTGGGATAAGTTTGGATTTCCTTCTTTGTCATTTGTGAACATGCCGTCATTTTTGTTTTTTTCTTTGGGCTTCCTCTGGGATTTAGAAAATTTTTACAGTTACCAAAGAGCATTTTAAGCTGAACAAAATAGAACCTCCCTCTGCTCTGATACCAGTAGTCTGGATTCCGTCTTTTTCCTTGTAACTTTTGCTTTGGTTGCCTTGGATTCCTTCTCCTGGTGTTGTGCATTCCTAAACCTCTTACTTTGGCCATGCTTAACAATCACCATTTTGTTTTTAACTTTACTATTAGTCATTTGAAAGTTTAAATATTCCTGTTAAGTAAGCCAGGCACACTGCTGTATGCATGTAATCCCTCAGGAAACTGAGGCAGGAGGATTGCAAATTGAAAGCTATACTTAGTGACTTAGCAAGGGCCTAAACAACTTAGTGAGACATTGTGAATTCCCCACCGAACATGGGAGTCTCCAAGTAAGGCAGGGTCCACCATCAGTTGATAGGAATGAAAAAGTCAAATGTATTTTTCTGCCTCCTGATGTGGTTTGGGGTTAATGCCTAAGGTGTTACCTGGGCCCCAATGTGCTATGTCACCTGGCAGCAGGTCCTAATCCAGATGTCTGTGGGGGCTCCAAGCTGTGGTCCAGGCTACCTGTAAGGATGGCCTTAACCTAAAAATGGCCTAAGCCTCAGTAATTCCAGTTGAAAATGAACCTGCATGTCCACCAGGTACAGCCTCCAGATCCCTCTAGTATGAATCAGGCACATCCTGATAAAGACAAGTCTCTGTCCACAACCCAGAGGAAACTCAGAGTGAAGTTATGGTCATTTGCCTTCACCCTGATGGGAGTCAGAGGTGAGAGGTAAGGGCAGAAATTTTCAAACCAGAGGTCATGACCTGAATGTAAGATGTCACTAAGAAACAGAGTAGTAGCTAATAGGGACTGAAAAGGTGAGCAGAACCCCAACATTTGGTAAAAATGATGGAGCAAGTGAACAGACATTCAGCCAGCTGCACTCATGGCCACATGCTGGAGAGCCTGATGAGGTCCTGCATTAATATCCTAACTCTTGTTATTGTCTGCCTGATACTCTGCATCATCCTCACTGCTCTCGAACTCTACAGCCACATCTTGACCCTGGTGAGAATGGTGACTTCCTCTTAAGACTGTATCCTCAACCACCTGTGAATATGATTTATTTCTCCCCTCCACAGCAAATGTCACACATTCACCCATCCCAACAATAGCCAGGTTCCCTTGGTCCCTAACCACATCCACAGCATTGTCCTAACTTTGCCAATAATCTTGTGGGCTTTACAATATGCTTACTGTACATTCTCTCTGCTTAAATGTACCTGGGTTAGTTTTTGATATAAGAACCATGGATGCCAGTCACAGTGGCACATGCCTGTAATACCAGTGACTTAGGAGATGGAGATAGGAAGATAACAGGTTCAAAACAGCCTCAGAAATGGCAAGGCACTAAGCTCATCAGGGAGTTCCTGTCCCTAAAATATATTCACAATTGTGCTGGGGATGTGGCTCAGTGGTCGAGTGCCCCTGAGTTCAATCCCTGGTGCCCACCACAAAACCAATGATTGTTGATGTGTGAAAATATATAGGGTTCAAGTGACCTAGAGGGTAAAAACATATGTGAAAATTATACTCTCTAGCCCAAGGCCAAGTACAGCCTTCATTCTGTATCCACAGTGAATTGATTCCAGAACCCCCCCCCCCTTTGTATGCCAAACTATGCACATGTTCAAGGTCCATGTATAAATGATGCACTGTTTGAATAAAACCTATGCACATCCTCTGGTGTGCTTTAAACCATCTTGAGGTTCCTTATAACATTTAATACAATGGGAATATTATATAGCAGTTTACACTGTGCTGTTTAGAGAATAATGACAAGAAAAAAGACTCTACACATTCAGCACAGATACACTTATTTTCAACCATGTTCAATCCAAGGTTGATTGAGTGTAAAGATGCAGACTGTACAGCCTCAGAGCCCAGATGAGAGACACAATAGCACAGAAGTGTGAGCAGAGGCAGAAGCAAACAGAGACATCAGATACAGAAGATGACCAAAGAACCAGGAAGAGCAGCCTTGAGAATTAGAAGCACCACAGCTCTGACATCTGCTTGGTGTTGGAACAAAAAGACCTACACCCCTAGGGACAACAAGGGCATTTCTGAGAGACAAATAAGACTAGCAAAATGCACCTGGTAAATTTCATTCAGTGCCTAGGTTTCAGTAATGAAGGGAATTGTGTCTCTATTAATTTTTTAATAAAACAGTCCATTGTTTCATCTTACCTCAAAACAATAAGCTTCAGAAATCAGGAACTGAACTAATAGGAAAGGCCTAATTGCCCAACATGTTGTATAATTAAACTATTCATTTCCTATAACTTGTATTTACTGAATTTAAAAAAAAATGCTAGAACTGTGGCTCAGTGGTTTAGTGTCCTTGGGATCTACTCCTGGTACCAACGCGGGGAAAAAAAAAAAGAAGAGAAAAAAAAAGTGATTTGGGTCCCTTGTTCTTTGGCTGAATAAAATTTTGGGGTGGTTAGCTTTAAAAAAAGTGGATTGCAGTGGACACAGTGTCACAACCTCTAATTCCACCAACTCAGGAGCTGAGGCAAGAGTATTGCAAGATCACGGACATTCTGAGCAAGTTAGGGATAACCACTCTCAAAATAAAAAATAAAATGTACTAGGGATGTGGCTCAATGTTAAAGTACCCCTGGGTTCAATCCCAACTCCCTCCACACAAGGGGGAGTTTGGATGTGGTTCAGTGTGTAACAGGGGTTTGCTGACGCTTTCACTATATCCCTTGTGGCTTTGAATCTTACATTTTTTTTTTCTTTCCCCCAAGTCGTCTCCATAACTTCTTTCATGATCTTCTTGTCCCTGATGTTCTCCTTCCTGGTTTCTTCATTCTAATCTAATTTTCTCAGAATCACCTCTAAAAAACAACCTA
>NW_026010017.1:0-3186 GCF_001458135.2 Marmota marmota marmota
AGACAGGTTATGTCAGAAGATGGTAAGCACCTGAAGATACTTCTGGTGTTTGGGGGAAAGGAGGTGATGAGAACTTCATAAACAGATGCTACAATTCAATGGTTCCAACTGAGCAGGAACAGTAGAATCAGAGAGCTTGCATTTAAATCTCCAGCTCTGCTACATACTAGCCAGTAAGGTAAGCTCTCTGCCACCACTGCTAATTGGGAATCATAGTAGTTCCCTCAAGATAATGGTTTCTTATGAGGATTAATGGATAATATATGGAAAGTGTATACAATAATGCATTCTATATAATATTAACTATAGCAATAATATTACAATTACTAGTAGTAGTACTGCCACTATTATAATTATAATAATTTTACTATGAAAATCACCAGGAATATCTCCCAAATTTAAGTTTGACTTCTATCTGCTAACTCTGTAGATTTAAGTCACATTTATACTGTCTTTAACTTTAAGGGACATCATTTGACTCAAAATATGTTTAAAAGCACATAAGTCTCACAATTTTTACAGAGAATAACAGTCAAGCCACAGGGGTCAAAAACCTAATGTACATTTCCCCATCTGCTTTGAAAATAAAGGTTATCTATGACACATACTATATAGCTGGCATTCAGCTATTATTATAAAATATCTATTGAACACTTCAAAATCCTACAAGTATTGTGCAAAACATAGAATAACAGTTTTGCTAGGCTCTAATTGATTATGGACCATATATTTTTAAGAGAAGATGCTGCTGAGTTACTTAACACAGAAGGAAAGAAACTAGGCTTTCAGGCAAAAAAATCACATAGTCTTAAAGGAGAGCAATGATTTACTGTGTGTTTAGGGGTTCTGTCTGTGCTTCTTCTTCAGCAGTGCCACATCTGAATTTTCTACAATCTTTATACAAAGCACATACCAGGCTGGTCTTCACACTGACCCAACCACAACTGCCAATAATGGGATTAATTATTGCATAGACAAAGATCTCTCATCTTTGAGGTCAGGTACTGAGGTATGAGACAACACTGTATCTTATAACCATCAAACCACAGCCACAGAACTATCAAAGTTTCAATTAATTGGCCTGGGTGTGTTAGAAAGAACATTTGCAATAGAATGAAATAAAATAAAATATTTGAAAATGAGTAGGTATTTTGGGAATTTTAAAGTCAAAATATTTTTATACATTGTATCATTAGGAGGAAATGCCCTTGGGATGAAATTTTTTCTATGTAATACAAGACTCAGGACAAGACGTTCAGACCTTAACTTGGTAAAAATAAAATCATATGCCTATTTCTATTAGGATCTTGAACACATGTACTAACAAATCTCCTTTTAGCTCTCCTGAAATGATCCCAAAAATCAGAGAAAAAAAATGTATTGGACAACGTAGCCATTCAATAATGCATATTTTCATGCACCCCATAATCTTAAAAATAACTGCTACTAAATAGAAATAAATGAGAAGAGAAATGCTGACTATAAGACAGTGTCGGCTGATTAAAATAGTCTCACTTTTCTTCTTTTTCTTTTTTTAATCTGTCTTTCATTCAGTAGAAGTTCATACAGTGACACCTAGTGCAACTGGCAAGGCTATAACAGCCTGGGAGAGTGAGCAAGATAAGCTGCCTGGCAAACTCCAGTTTTAATTTCAGCTAAAATAAGCTAATTCAAAACTGAAAGGCTCACATTTTGTCTCAGACTCCAATATGCATGCATATCCTAATTATCATTTGAATCTATTTAAAAATGTATCGTGCTTATGGGCCATAATTCCAGCTCAGTTCATTTCCTAACAGTTAAAAATGCTGGATCATTAATATCCATAATGAAGTAGAACTGCAATTAAGGGACTCAGTGAAATATCTGTACCACCCCGCCAACCCAACGCTTCCAAGATGGGTTCGGCAGCAGTTGAGCTACTTTTCCTCATCCTTTTCTGATGTTTCCACTTTTAACATATGACCAGAAAGGCTTCCACTGAGTTCTATTACAAGAAACTTCCAGAGATCTGCAGAAACACACACTCCTTTTTGCAAAGCACCCTTAGGATGTTCTAGTCAAATGATTCAGAAATTCCTTTAGTGGGATTAGATGCTTTTTAAGAATCAATAACATTACGTACTCACCTTGATGTTTCCAAAACAGACACATAAGTTCCTTACACAGAGTAAGTGCTCTGAAATGTTTTTGGTGAATGAATTTTGTTCTCGTTCTTTAAGATCTGTTCCTTTCCTTTTTAATATCTCCCTTTTCTATATTTCAGTGTCACCCATGGCATAGTTTTCTACAAACACTGGAGACTAGACAAGAGTTGAGAGAATCAAGTGGTGAATAAAATCCTTCATTTGGGGCAGGGGCACCAGTCAAGGTGGCCATGCTCTGCTCCTACAAGTGCAAGATGAGGCAGTCTCTCCAACACCTGCTTACCGTTTAACAGAGGAATTGACTGGCAATATTTATTTTTTAATTAAAAAAAATATTCTTACCAATATTACATTTCAGTTTTAAGCAAAGGTGCCCCAAAATACAGAAGTTCATGCCACTCAACAAAATAATCCAACATGTAAGAATCTAAGTAAATAAAAAATAGAATGTATATAAAAATGTATCTACTTACTACAGCAAGATTAATAACAGCCAAATTAAAATGTTATAACCTAAATGTCCAATATGGGGAAATGTTAATTTATTAGCATGGCAGACTATATAACTTACTATCTTACCCCCAAGACCCCTGCCCCCATCCCCAAGTTCTTCTGCCATTGTTCCTGTTTTGAGAATGTGGCTAGCTTCCCACTACACCCACATCTCTCTTCCTCTTTTTCTGAGGGCTCTTTCTGACTCATGAAAGAGCAAGGAAATCAACACTCCCAGGGACAATCTCAACAAATGTGGCATGAGAAGCCACAGATGCTTTCAGTAGACCTACTGGAGAATTGTACCCTGTGTCCACAGGGGTAAATGTCTCTTCAATGTATCCCCTTTCCTACTCACTTTCCCCATTTATCAATAGTTTCCAGGATCACCTCTAAATAAACTACCAACATCCAAGTCTCTGTTTCAGGCCTGATTTTGGAGAGCTCAACATAAGATGATTAGACTACATGCATGAATTAGTATGATGTAATCAAAATGAATGTCTATGTCATAGATTCATGCTTGTTCCAGTGCTAGTGTTGACAA
>NW_026010018.1:0-3186 GCF_001458135.2 Marmota marmota marmota
AAGGTGGTATAGGATGTCTCCCTAACACCCAGGTGAGAGGGGTGTCCCGCCTGGATAAGCACATCCCCTCTAACCTGGCTGCTGAAATATAGGCGCTCCCATGACAACCAGTTGTGAGGAGTCTCCGGCCTGAGCATAGAGTCCCCTCTATCCTGCCTGCAGCTGAATAGGAGCTTTCCTGGACACCCAGGTGGAAGGGGTCTCCCTCCTGGAGGGGCGAGTCCCCTTTACACTGGATGTGGCTGTATAAGAGCTCCCCCTGACACACAGGTGTGAGGGGTCTCCCGCCTAGAGCTGCGAGTCCTCTCTACCCAGTCTGTGGCTGTTTCAAGCTCCCCTGACACCCAGGTGGGAGGGGTCTCCCGCACAGAGAGGCAAGTCCCTTCTACCCTGGCTGCAGCAGTAATCCAGCTCCCAGGACAAGCAGGTGGGAGTGGTCTCCTGGCTGGAGGGTTGAGTCTCCTCTACTCAGACTTGTTAGAGTCTGTAAACAAGTCATAATAACACCTGGCATTTTGCCAGGGGAATGTTAGAGTTCCTAAACAAGTCTGGATGGTGCCTGGCAAAATGCCAGAGGGAGTGGTATGTGAAGTAACGCAGTGAGCCATTAAGTGTGGAGATTCCTGATTGGTTGACTGATGTATCTAGTTTATGCTAATTAGATAAGCTGTGTGGAATGTATAAATACTGCTCCTGTCCTGCAATAAAGGGCTCCTACTCCTGCTGTATCAACGTACAGAAGTTCTTCGTCGCCCCCCTGGTTATTCTGCTGCAGCCGGACTGTGGCACAGGCTGAGGCTGCACGAGCTTCCTCCGACACCCAGGTGGGAAGGGTCTCCTGCCTTGAGGGGCGAGTCTCTGCTAACCTTGCTGCAGCTTTATATGAGCCCCCTCCCAAACCCAGGTGGGAAAGGTCTCTTGCCTCCAGGAGTAAGTCCTCTCTACCCTGGCTGCAGTGGGATATGAGCTACCCCTGACACCCAGGTGGAAGGTGTCTCCTGCCTAGAGGGGCGAGTCCCCTCTATCCTGGCTGTGCGGTGTAGTAGTTCCCACAGACACCAAGGTAGGAGGGTTCTCCGCATGGAGGGTTGAGTCCCCTCTACCCTGGCTATGTCGGTATACGAGCTACCCCCCCATACTCAGGTGGGAGGGGTTTCCAACATGGAGAGGCGAGTCCCCTCTAATCTGGCTGCTGTGGTATATGAGCAACACCCAGGTGGGAGGGGTCTTCGGCCTGGAGAGGTGTGTCCCCTCTAGCCTGGATGCTGCTTTATAGGAGCTCCCGCACCCATACCCAGGTGGGAGGGGTCTCCCACATGGACACGCGATTCCGCTCTATACTGGCTGCTGCTGTATAGGAGCTCCCCCAGACACCCAGGTGGGAGGGGTCTTCTGCCTCGAGGGGCGAGTCCCCACTATGCTGACTGCAGCGGTGTATAAGCTCCCCAACACACACCCAGGTAGGAGGGGTATCTGCCTGAAAGGGCTAGTCCCCTCTACCCTGGCTGCAGGAGTATAAGTGCAGCCTCTGACACCTAGGTGGGAGGGGTCTCCTGCCTGGACAGGCGAGTCCTCTCTACCCTGGCTGGGGCGTTATACTAGCTGCCCCCCACACTCAGGTGAAAGGGGACTCCTGCCTTGAGGGGCAGGTCCCTGCTACCCTTGCTGCAGCTTTGTATGATGCCCTCCCCCATCTCTGACAGCCAGGTGGGAGGGGTCTCTTGCCTGGAGGGGTGAGTCCTCTCTACCCTGGCTTCAGCGGTGTATGAGGTCCACCAGACACCCAGGTTAAAGGGGTCTCCCCCATGGAGGGCCGAGTCCCCTCTACTGTGGCTGCAGTGGTATGCTAGCATTCCCTGACACACAGTTGGGAGGGGTCTCCCGCCTGGAGGGGCGAGTTCCCTCTACACTAGCTGCAGTGGTAAAGGAGCTCCACCAGATACCCAGGTGTGAGGGGTCTCCCGCCTGAAGAAGCAAGTCCTCTCTACCTTAGCTAAGGTGGTATACAAGCTCCTCTGACCCACAGGTGGGAGGGTTCTCCCTCCTGGGGGATGAGTCCCCTCTAACCTGGCATTGGCGCTGTATGAGCTCCCCCCAGACACCCAGGTGGGAGGGGTCTCCCGCATTAAGGGGCGAGTCCCCTCTACCCTAGCTGCTGCTATATAGGAGCTCAACCCCCCCCCAATTCCCAGATAGGAGGGGTCTCCTGTCTGAAAGGGCGAGTCTCCCCTACCCTGGATGCAGTGGTATACGAGCTTTCCCTGACACCCAGGTGGGAGGGTTCCCCTACCTGGAGAGGCGAGTCCCTTCTACCCTGCCTGTGGAGGAAAGGAGCTTCTCCAGACACCCAGAGGGTGTGGAGGGTAGAGTCCCCTCTACCCTGGCTGCAGTGGTATACAAGCTCCCTCCAATACTCAGGAGGGAGGAGTCTCCCACATGGAGAGGCATGTCCCCTCTACCCTGGATGCTGCAGTAAATGAGCTCCCCCTGACACCCTGGTGGGAGGGATCTCACACCTGGATAGGCAAGTACCCTCTACCCTGGCTAAGGTGATATACAAGCTCCCTGAGACATGCAGGTGGGAGGGGTCACCTGCCTGGAGGGGCGAGTCCCCTCTAGCCAGGTGCCGTGGTATAAGTGCTCCCCCCCACACACAGGTGGTTGGGATTTCCCACATGGAGGGGCGAGCCCCCGCTACCCTGGCTGCTAAAGTATGGGAGCTCTCCCAGACAACCAGGTGGGAGGGGCCTCTTGCCTAGAGGGTTGAGTCCCCTTTTCCCTGGCTGCAGCAGTATATGAGTTCCCCCCAATACCCAGATGGGAGGGGTCTCCCGCCTGAAAGGGCGAGTCCCCTCTACATTGGCTTCCGTGGTTTACCAGCTTCCCTTGACACCCAGGTGGGAGGGGTCTCCTGCCTTGAGGGGCGAGTCCCCTGTACCCTGCCTGTGGCTATTTCGACCTCCCACCCACCCCCCCAGGTTTTACGGGCCTCCAGCCTGGAGTGGCGAGTCCTCTCTACCCTGACTGCTGCAATAAAGTTGTTCCCCTGACACCCAGGTGGAGGAGTCCCCGATTGGAGGGGTGAGTCCCCTCTACCCTGGCTTCAGCAGTATAAGAGCTCTCCCAGACACCCAGTAGGTAGGAGTCTCTCACCTGGAGGGGCGAGTCCCTGCTACCTTGGCTGCA
>NW_026010019.1:0-3186 GCF_001458135.2 Marmota marmota marmota
CTCTCTCTCTCTCTCTCTCTCTCTCTCTCTCTCTCTCTCTCTCTCTCTCTCTCTCTCTCTTTTAAATAACTGTGGCTTCAAGGGGCTGGGGATATAGCTCAGTTGCTAGAGTGCTTGCTTCGCATGCACAAGGCCCTGGGTTCAATCCCCAGCACCACAAAACAAACAACAACAACAACAAAAACAAAAAACAAACAAACAAACAAAAAAAGCTGTGGCTTCCACAAAGTTGGTGTTTTTAAATTTTATTTGTTTTTTGGACCTTTATTTTGTTTATTTATATACAGTGCCAAGAATAGAACCCAGTGTCTCACTCATGCTAGGTAAGCATTCTACCACTGAGCTTCAACCCCAGCCCACTATGTGTCTGTTTTTTGAGACAGGGTTTTGCTAAGCTGCTGAAGCTGGCCTTGAACTTGAAATCCTCCTGCTTGGCCTCCCATGTAGCTGAGATTACTGGTGTTTGCCAGTGGGCCCCCACCCTGGCTGTTGGTTTTGAGGACCTATTTCACCTTTCTCTCTGCTTTAGTGCTTGCCCTCCTCCAGACAAAAATCTCTGTCCACATTGAACTTGTTTACTAATGTGGAGAGGCAGATAGTAATAGAATAAATCATGCAGGGAAGGGAACCAGATGGTGACCAGATGGGAATAGCATTGCAACTTTTAAAATGAAAGTCTGAAAACTCCTCACAGTGACATCTTTTATTCCTCTCTGTGGAACTGAGAATTGAACCCAAGGGGGGGGGCCTAACCCTGAGCTAGATCTCCAGCTCTAAGTTTCCAAGGCTGGCCTCAAACTTGTGATCCTCCTGCCTCAGTCTCTGAGTCACTGGCGTGTGCCACTGCACCTGGCCCCAGAAAGTGACATTGATAGGGCTTTTTTTTTTTTTTTTGATGGGAGGAAAAAAACAGTATGGGTACCTGGGGAAGATCATCCTCAGTGAGGGAGCAGCCAGCACAAAGGCTCTGAGGTGGGAACACCTCGAGGAACAGCAAGAAAACCAGAGTAACTGGAGCAGAAGGAGGAGGATAGAGGAATAGGCGGCCCACTGATGTGGGTATTGCATGCCATTAGCAGGAATGCATTTTCCTTGGAGAGAGGCAGCAGGTGATGGGAGACTTTTGAGCAGGGACAGGACATGCATTATCCAAGGATTTTGAATGGATCATCAAGAGGCTAAAATGAGAACAGAAGGGGAATTATCTGGTTTGATTAACATTTTTGCAAAGATGACTCCATTAGGGAACAGACTTTAAGGGAGACCAGAATAGGATTAGGGAGGCTAATTCAATATCTTCCCAGGTGAGAGAGGTCCCTCGTGTATGCAACAGGGTTCCACTTTATGCTTTGAATACAAACCTTGCCACTTGATCTTAGGTGACTTATTTTAAAACTGAATTTTTTTTTTTTTTTTTTTTTGGTGCTGAGGATTGGACCCTGGTCCTTGCACATGCCAGGTAAGTACTCTACCACTGAGCTCATCCTAGCCCTGATATAATTTTTTTCTTCTTCTTCTTCACCCTCTCTTCCTCCCTAAATGTAGGGGAAACAAAACTAACATTTTTCCTGTCCCAGAAAAGCTACCATGTCCTTTACTACCCAGAAGAACATCACTGCCCACAATAGTAAAGAAATGCTAGGCCTGGAAGCTAGAGGAATGGCTCTCTCAAAGACACCCGATGGACTCTAATTAATTATATGTACTGATAATATTTGAATCCCAGCCCTTGTATCCCTCTTTTAAAAGCCCTGCATTCCCCTTGGCAGAGAGAATCACAGCCTCTGGGACAGGAGTCCCATGTTTCTCCTCTGCTTGCAAATCAATAAAACTTTTTGCTTTTTCTCAAATCCTTGTCCTCATTATTGGTTAGGCAACGAAGGTAAGAACTGAGCTTTCTGGCATCAAGCTTCTGGCATGCTCCCAACCCCTCTACCCTTTCAGAACCCATGGAGTATTGGTCTACACACCCACAGGCTCTCACACTTGCTCTTGCCATTTATCAGGAATTGAGTGGAGAAAGAATTCCAGAGGATAGCCCCAGATGGAGAAGATGTCATTTGTCATCTGGAGACTATGTCAGTTGCCATTGTCCCACAGAAGTCATGCTTTACAAATCAAGTTAAATCAATCTGCCCCCTCCCACATCAAAAACACAAAACAAGGAGCAATGCCCTAGGTTCAATCCCCAGTTACACACACACACACACACACACAACAGCACAAGCAATAGGATGTCTTTCTTAATTTTCTCCAAATGCTCATTGTTCAGCCCATACTTACAGGCTCTGAAGTTAAAATCAGAGAGATTGAGCAAAATCAGCATGCACTTAAACAGAAGAACTTTTTCTTTACCTGTTGCTCTGAACACTGCAATTACTTTCCTGTTGGCCATGTTCCTGGGCAAAGAAAAGAACTGATGGAGTAGCAGAGCTTTCTTCTGGAGCACACACACTTTTGTTCCTTGTGTGAGAATTTAGACCACAGCTAATTGCCACACCCCTTCTGTTGCTCCTCCTTTTCCTGTTACACCCCACTCTGACACTGCAATTTTTTCTAAGCCCCTATCTTTTCAATTAGAGCACATTGGTTTTGTATACTAATGAGGTTTCCTTGCGTGAAAGTTTTATACACCATGACCACACCCCTTATGCTGCCCCTCCCTGTCCTTGTTAACCCACTGACTTACTCACTCTGACACTGCAATTTTTTCCAACCCTCTATTTTTTTAATTAGAGTACATTAGTTTTGCACACTAATAGGGAATGTTTGCGTGAGAATTACACACTACATTTGATTACCACACCCCATATGCTGCCCCCTCCTTGGAACGGTTTTCCATGTTACATCAACTCATTTACTCATTGTGATGTTGCAGTTTTCCAAATGAAGATTGATTCCTTCACTCACTCATTCATTAAGCAAAAGTGTAATAAGTGTTTTTGAAACATGAGCCATTGAATTAGAAATCCCCAGAATCCAGATGTTATAAAGAGGCTAAACCCATAAATAAATAAACTTATAGTACAGAGGAATGGCAGAGGACACCTGAGGGAATCTAGTCATGGAGGAGCGGCACAAAACCCAGACCAGGGGGCTGGGGATATAGCTCAGTTGATAGAGTGCTTGCCTAGCATGCACAAGACCCTGGGTTCAATCCCCAGCACCACAAAAAAAGCAAAATTT
>NW_026010020.1:0-3185 GCF_001458135.2 Marmota marmota marmota
TATTCAATATAGGCATTTTACCCCTGAATATTTTCCATCCATGTTTGGATGAATGCAATGGTGTAGAACCTGTGGATATGGAGGCCGGATTCTGTTAGTTTACAACTAGGTTGATCTTTAATAACAGATCATTTCTAAAGGAATGTTTCTTTATAGTGTTCTGCTAATGCACTCCAGGCTTTGGCAGTATGTCATCAAAGCTAAAAATCTGGACCCTGGAGCTAAGTGAAACTATCGAAATGTGCTTTGCCATTTACCAGCTGAGTGACTTTCAGCAATTTATTTGTCCTTTATGATATTCTGATCTTTAAAATGTATATTTACCATTGTAGAATTTATGGGACTTTAAAGCCATAATGCATCCTAGAGTTGAGCCCAGTGCTTGGCACTTCCACAGTCTCGTCTTCACATGGATCTGCTTTGTGATCTGCTCTTCAGGATTGTACATGGTTGGCTCAAACCTTGCTATGATGGCTGCATTTTGTCTGCAGTTATTGGAAATAATTTATATGCCTAATCTATAAATTTAATCTAAAATTTGTATTTACATGCCATGGGTTTACTGTAGTTCAAATTCATAAAATTTAAAGGAAGTTTTGTTTGTTATAGGAGTGGAATTTTATAAAATCCTGTAATTTCTTTGGAGGAAAGACAAAGAATGACTAAAAAGTGATTTCAAAATGGAAAGGGTGGATTCTAAGAAACAATTCTAAGAGCAAAATTTATCATTTTTGTCTTGAGCTCTTCAGGTTTAACTTTAAAATAATAAATTTTAAAATAGTTTACTTAAGAGATTTATAAAAGATGTAATATAAAACATACATATAAGACAAGAATCTTCATAAGAATAAAACTCCTTGGAATCATGAGAAAAGGATATGATTTTCTTTGGGGTAAGCAGTCCTGTACAGAGAGATCCACCAACCTCGAACTTTGTTTTCCTCCTTTTCACTCTCTGAAGTACACATCCACTATGAAGTTCCACGAATCATCCTATGAACATAATCTGTAAGGCTTCTGTTAATAAATACCATTTGCATATCTCTCAACAGTTTTCAAATGCTTTTTACACAGATTAGTTAAGGGAAACTTCCCATGAGCCAAAGAGTTCATCTCAAGATGAGCAAAGGTTTCCTCTGCTAAATCACAGGGAATGGGATTCAGCAATTTGACTAGCAAGGGAGACCCAATAGTAACTGGCAACTAAGCTAGGGACTGTTTCATAATGACTGGATTCTAGTCCTTTGATAAATTTTTGAGTAATAGCAATACTTTAATTACTAATCCAATTTAAAATTCCTAAGCCTTGCAAAATATGTGTTAACAAATGTTAAATTTTTATGAGCAATGGGGAAAGGGATTGTAGTTGTTGTTTCTTAATAGATATAAACTTGGCAAGTCTTTCACAGTTAATAACATTAAGAATTTTCTATAGCTAAGCATGTTGAAAATAAACCAGTTCAAATACTTATACCTCCTTTCTTATAACCACCGTGTTTTTAGGAGAAAGAAAAATTTCTGTAGATTTTTCTTATCTAAATGCATTTTGATTTATGTAAAGTAAAGCATGAACACATGAGATATATACTTTGAAAAATTAAAACATTACAAAGAAGGTCAATTCTTGAAAATACCTTGATTTGTTTAAAAAAAATAAATTTTAATCCATGCCTTGTAAGTTTGGCCTCAATCTGGTGAACATTTTTGGAAAGACATAATGAAACAAATGATGTGTGAGCATTTTCAGGGAGTTCAGCTGGAACAGATGGAAATTCATTTTTTTAAACACACACACACACACACACACACACACACACACACAAGCCATTTAAAATTTGTTTCCTGCCATTTAAAATTATTACTGAGTGAGAAGGTTAAGGACAGTAGACTCATGGGTGCCTTTTCAATGATACAGGAGTATAAACTGAAAGGAAAGAGACATGAACGGATATATATCAACTGAAATGGTGATTTTCCTTATGGTTTTTAACTTGACTCTTCTTGGTTGAATGTATTTGTTAAAGACTGGTGTGATGTGAGTTGGGCCTCAGCCAATTATTAAACATAAATTAAACCGTAAGATGGAATTATACTTTCCAATACTAGAAAAATATCAACCCTCACAATGGCATGACTACTTCAGAATAAGATTCTAATAATTGACTCTTACCCCAAAATATATCTAGAAAGTTTTGCCTACAATAGTGGGTGAATATTGAAACCATGCTAAAATAACTGAAGCTATTTAGACTGGTAAATTGAAGATTCACTGGACAAAAACCATCTAATGATATATGTAAAGAACTTCCAGGTATAAAATTTGTCTTTGTTGGTAAAATAAATTAAAATTGAGTTTGGGGTAAAGATAATTTTTATTTTCATTCAACACAAAAACCTTTATTGGGGCTGGGGTTGTGGCTCAGCGGTAGAGCGCTCACTCGCCTAGCACATGTGAGGCCCTAGATTCGATCCTCAGCACCACATAAAAATAAATAAACAAAAATAAGGGTTATTGTGTACAACTAAAAAATAAATAATTAAAAAAACCTTTATTAGCCTTTATAGATGTTTATAACCAGAATAAGTTTCCTTATGAGGGACTTATTCTATAATAAGATAGAATTCTATAATAAGATATTCCTTATCTATAGGAATATCCTTTCCTATAGATAAAATTTCCCAGCTCATCTTTTGTATCTTTTTCTGTTCCAAAGGAAGTCTTCTTAGTTGCCACTTAAATGATATATTTTGGAGAAGGAGACACCATTAACTATCCATCTATTCACTAGGAAGCAATATTTTTCGGAGTGCAAGGTAATATCACTTGGTTTTATTCATTAAAATCTTATCTTGCACTTAAAAAAATGTAGTCTGAATTACATATGCATGCTTGGGCATTCCTCCACAACTTGCCACTTAACAGTCCACCCTGTCTTCAATGATGAAATTCAAAGAACTGTAAGGATGTTTTCAATCTGTCTCATAACATCCCACAATCAAAAGAATGTTTGTTTCTTCCAGTTACCAAAGACCATCTAAAAGGTTGTTTTTAATTTTCTAGATTTTTTAATTACTTACTTAAATAAATTCAACAAAAATGACAATTTCCTGCACAGGCATGAGCTGAAAGCACGGTGCCCTTTGTCTTTCTCATTTCTCTTCTTTTTTTTTTTTTTTTTTTTTTT
>NW_026010021.1:0-3185 GCF_001458135.2 Marmota marmota marmota
AAAAAAAAAAAAAAAAAAAGAAATAACTTAAAAATCCAGTAACAGGCAAATATAATATGACAGAGTAGAATTCTCCTAGCATTTAGCAGATGTATGAATAAAACTGGAGAATTTAGGGTTGGGGTTGTGGCTCAGTGGTAGAGCGCTTGCTTAGCACGTGTGATGGGTTTGATCCTCATCACCACATAAAAATAAAGATATTTTGTCCAAAAAAAAAATACATATAAATAAACAAATAAAATAAAATTTAAAAAACTGGAGGATTCATACATATATATGTATATATGCTATGTACACATGATACTAGATAAATATAATTCATATAACTGAGCTGGGGGGAAGACCCACAAAAGACTAGCTAGGATCCTGCCCAAGCAGGAAAAAGCAGAACACTGCAAAGGAAGAAAGTCAAACTTTAAAGAATTTAAAAATTTTTTAAAATGTTTGAAACAGTATTCTTTCTTCCCACCTCCAAATAACTCTGGTCTGACAGGGCTAAATTTTGTGTAGTATAACTATTGTGCTAAAAAAATCTGATACTGATTTTTTTGGTGAATCCCACTTGGGAGAACCTTGGGGTGGCATGACAAGAGATAACTGAACTGCAGGGACGTGAGGCTGATGAGCCAGTGGCAGTTGCCATTATTGAGGACTTACAAACCACTGGGATTGTGCCAGGAACTTGACACATGTTAGTTCTAATCTTTCCAACAACTCTGTAAGGCAGGGATTATTTATTCATTTCACAGAGGAGGGAAATGAAACTCAAAGGTTAACTAACTTGCTCAAGGACATACAGCTGATCAAGTGACAGAGCGAGATGGAATTCAAAACACTTCAGTTACATAGGTTCTTAAAGGAAAGGATGATTGTAAGGAATGTTTTTTAGTGAAAGGACTATGTTGTAAACAGTACCATAAGAAAAATATAAATTAACAATGTGAAAACATTAACTATTAAACTGGGCAAGTTATTTTGCAGCAAAATGAAAAAAAGTGAGTCTTAATAGGTTAAAAAAACCAAGACCAAAGCCAAAAGTAAATCCATTCAACCAACCAAGTAAACAAAACCTTTTGAAACCAGCTACTTAAAAAAAAAAAAAAAAAATAGTGACATAGTCATTGTCACATTAACCACAGCATTTTGGTAAAGTATAGAAAATTGGTGTTTTTGATATTGGTAGTGTGCTGGAAAACTTTTTATGGTTTAAATTTTCAAGGTTGACTTACGTTCAATGGAAAATAGGCTGAAATATAAACATCTAATTTATATTTGTGATTTAATATTATTGAAAATTAATTTGGGCTGAATATAAGATAGCAAGAAGTTATTATCTAGGCTGGGCATAGTGGTGCATATCTGTAATCTTGTGCCTTGGAAGGCTGAGGCAGGTGGATTGCAAGTTCAAAGCTAACCTCAGCAACTTAGTGAGACCTATCTCAAAAAAAAAAAAAAAAAAAGATTATTGTCAAGTATGTTTTGTTCTTTTATTTATTTTTGCTGTGTTGGGGACAGAACCCAGGGCCTCATGCATGTTAGGTAAGCACTCTACCGCTGAGCTAACCCCCAGCCCTAAGTACATTTTATCCTATTAAACACTGAAAAATCTTTGGGGATAGTTTAAAAAACAGATATTCAGGGGATGGGGTGTAGCTCAATGGTAGAGCACTTGCCTAGCATGTGTGAGGCACTGGGTTCTATCCTCAGCACCGCATAAAAATAAATAAATAAAATAATGGTATTGTGTCCATCTATAACTAAAAAAATATTCATCTACTTTTCCTGTCCGTGAGAATTTGTTCTGTTTGTAATTAAGTTTTAGTTACAGTTTTTTAAGAAGGGAACTAACTTGTTTCCATGACAGCAGAGTCATCTGATAAAAAAGGAGGAAAAAATGGAACTACAATATCTATTATTAGAAAACACATCCTTATTTCCTTAGGCACAGGCATTTTGCTAGAAATAAACAGAATCATCCTTTATATTAAATGTCCTTCTTCATATTTGATGGAACTGAGGCCTGCCTCACCGTGTGCTCTGGATTTACCCTTCTAGCAGCTCATCTGCAGCCACAGCACACCGTTTATTATGCTAGGGAGACTGAGCTGCTCGTGGGGTTTCACAGCACTCCCCGATACTCTTTGGCTTTTCCCTTTCTTTTTCTTCCTTCCCTCACTCTTTGCCACTCTTTCCAGTTTTTCCTTACTCTACATCTTCGTCTTCACTCATGCTCCTTTTCTTTAACCTCTTTGGAGGGCTCCAAACATAGCTGCAGACATTTTGGTCATAACTGCCCTCTTGCCTGCCAGGTGACCCTGGCATATATCCCAAACCCTATAGGTTTAAACAAAGTCTTTCAGATAACTGAGCATTTGTGCTGGCCACTGATGGCTGGATTGTTTCTTAACTGATGTTTGACATGTTCACAGGTTTTGAGAAAGGCCAGGTACATTCCAGTTGGCTGTGGCCCACTTTTGTCTAGCTTAGCATGTAAACTCCTTCCTCCTGCTTTGGGGAGTGGGGATCTTCCTTTCTTGCTGCCACCCAAGACATACTTCTGTCTGTAGGTCTGTCTTCCTTTCTTTCTTTCTTTCATACTGGAGATTGCACCCAGGTCACTTAACCACTGAGCTACATCTCCAGCCCTTTTTGCTTTTTATTTTGAGACAGGGTCTCACTAAGTTGCTGAGGCTGGCCTGGAACTTGCAATCCTCCTGCCTCAGCTTCCCAGGCTGCTGGATTACAGGGTGAGCACCACTCCTGGCCTGTTTGTAAGTCTCTAATAAATTGCACTCTGTGCAGTCCTGGATCTGCCTCTTTCTTTGGTCTTCTGGCATCTCCCTCCTTTGGCAACCAGTTCTCATACATGTGAACCGGGTTTTTTGAAATGCTCCTTCTTCCCTTTTATGCTTTCACTCCACAAGGCTTCTTGCACAGGCTCTTCTATCCTCAGCACTCTGCTCAGGCAGAGTCTAAGGGGCGAGCAGGCTGGACAAAGAGACGTGTGGACCTTGAGCAGGCAGGCTCTGGCAACTCTCCCTTCAATCTCCATCTGGATGAGGTTGGCTGTGTTTATGGAAGGCTTTGGGGGAACGTTGGTACTGTAGCTTCTTTCTTCTGCAGTCTCAGGCAGTTCGCACTGCACACCCATTTGTGGCGACAAAAGTGCTGCAGTTGACTGGGTC
>NW_026010022.1:0-1476 GCF_001458135.2 Marmota marmota marmota
CCCAACCCTAACTCTTACACTAAGCTAACCCTAACCTTAAATGAAACTGTAACCCTAACGCTGTCCTAACAGAAACCCTAACCCTAACACTAACACTAATCCAAACCCTAGCATAAACCTTAACCATAAATCTAAAACTAAGCCTAACCAGAACCCTAAATTTAACACTAAACTTTACTCTAACATTAACAGTAACACTAACCCTAACCCTATCACTAACCCTAAACCTAACCCTAACCCTAAAAGTAACACTAAACCTAAACCTAACCCTAACCAAAACACTAACACATACCCTAAACCTATCCTTAGCCTTAACACTGTCCCAAACCCAAAACCTAACATTAACCCTAACACTAAACCTATACCTAAAACTAATTTTAACCCTAACACAAAACCTAAATCTAACCCTACTACTAACCCTCAACCTAACCCAAATTCTAACCCTAACCCTAACACTAACCTAATCCCTAAACCTATATCTGAACCTAAACCTAACCATAACACTAAACCTAAATCTAATCCTACTTCTAACCCTAAACCTAACTCAAATTCTAATCCTAACCCTAACACTAACGCTAACCCTAACCCTAACCATTACCCTAATATTAACCCAAACACCAATCCTAACCCAAACCCAAACCATAAAACTAATGCTAATACTAACTTTTTCACAAACCCTAACCCTTATCTTAACACTAACACTAACCATAATCCTAACCCTAACTTTAATACTACCACTAACACTAACCGTAAACCTAACAATAACCCTAACCCTTAAACTAAACCTAACCCTAACTCGAACGCTAATACTAACTCTAAAACTAACCCTATCCCTAAACCTACCCATAAACTTAAACCGAAACCTAACACTATCCCTAACACAAACATTAATCCTAACCCTAAACCTAAACCTACACATATCCCTCACACAAACCCTAACCCTACCTTAACCCTAAATCTAACCCTAACCCTAGCCCTAACCCAAGTACTAACACTAAAACTAATGCTAACCCTAACAATAAACCTAAACCTAAACCAAACCCTAAAACTAACCCAAACCATAAATCTATCCATAACATTAACACTATCCCAAACCTTAACCTTAACCTAACTCTAACCCTAACCCTGAACCTAACCCTAACATGAACGCTAATACTAACCCTAAACCTCACCCTATCCCTAACCCAAACCCTAAACCTAAACCTAACACTAAACCTAACCCAAATATTAAACCTAACCATAAACCTAAACCTAAACTTAATACTAAACCTAAACATAACCCTAACCCAAAACCTAACACTAACTCTAACCATAAATTTAACAGAAAACTTAACTTTTATCATAACCCTAAAAAAAACCATAACCCTAACCCTAACCCAAAGACTAACTGTAACTTAATGCTAACCCTAACACTAAACCTAACCCCATCACTAACCCTAACCCTAACCCTAACCCTAACCCTAACCCTAACCCTAA
>NW_026010022.1:2473-7774 GCF_001458135.2 Marmota marmota marmota
CTTAACCCTAACACCAAACCTAACGCTAAACCTAACACTAAAACTAACTAAAACACCAAACCTAACCCATAACCCTAACTTTAACTCTATCACTAATTCTAATCCTAAACCTAAATCTAACACTAAACCTAAACCTAATCCTAAGCGTAACACTAAACCTAACCCTAACCCTAACCCTAACACTAACCCAGACACTAACACTAACACTAACCTTAAACCTAACGGTAATCCTAAACCTAACCCTAAAGCTAACTGTTACCTAATCCTAACCTAATGCTTAAACTAACAATAACCTGACACTAACCCTAACCCTAACCTAACACGAACCGTAACCCTAATCATTCCACTAAGCCTAACCCCAAGCTAAACTCTAACACTAACTCTAACACTAACACTAAACTTTAATTCTAAACCTAACCCTAACCCTCACTTTTACTTAACTCTAACCCTAACTCTAACACAAACTCTAACCCTAAACCAACACTAAAACTACCCTAAACCTATCCCTAAACCTAACCTTAACCTAACACACACCCTAACACTAACCCTACACTAACTCTAACTGTAACCCTAAACCTAAACCCCTCTCTTACCCTAACCCTAACCCTTACCCTAACACTAACCAACCCTATTCATAACCCTAAAAGGAACCTTAACCCTAACATAAACCTATACATAACACTAACATGAACCTTAACACTAACTGTAACTCTAAAACTTAACATAAACTTGACGGTAACCCTAACACAAAACCTAACCCTAACACTAACACTAAGCCTAACCCTAACTGTAATACTAACTCTAAACCTATCCCTAACCCTAATCCTAACACAAGCCCTAACCCACACCATAACACAAACCCTATTAACCCTAACTCTAATGCTTACTAACACTAACCCTAATCCTAACATTAACACTAACCCTAAACCCAACCCTAACACGAACCCTAAACCCAAACATACCACTAAGCCTAACCCTCACCCAAACCCTAACCCCAAACCTAAAACTAATGCTAAAACTAACATTAACCCTAAACCTAACAGAAACCCTAAAACTAACTCTAACCCTAACCCTAATCCTAACCCTAACAATAACCCTAACCCTAACCCTCAACTAACCCTAACCCTAAACCTAATACTAACCCTAACCCTAACACTAACACTAACTCTAAATCTAACTATATCCCTAACCCAAACACTGACAGTTACATTTGACTTAACCTTAACTCTAAAACTAACCCTAACCCTAACAAAACCCTAAACTTAACAGGAACCGAAACACTTACCCTATCCCTAAACCTAACAGGAACCCTAACCTAAAAATAAGCTAATCCTAACCCTAACCCTAACACTTACCCTAACCCTAACCCTAATACTAACTTTAACCCTAACCCTAAACCTAACCTACCCTAAACTTAACCTAACTTTAACCCTATTCCTAACCATAACCCTAAACCTAAACATAACCCTAACAGTAAACCTAACACAAACCCTAACCCTAATCCAAACACTAACCGTAACCCTAATCCTAGCCCTAACACTAACCATAATTTTACACTAACATTAATTATAACCATAACCCTAAACATAACCCTAAACCTTAACCTAACCCTAACTGTAACTCTAGCACTAACTTTAACCCTAACACTAAACCTAACCTTAACCCTAACAGTAACACAAAACCTAACCCTAACCAGAACCCTATCTTTAATCTAACTATAACCCTAACCCTAACCTAATACTAAACCCTAACCCTAACCCTAACCCTAAACTAACCCTATCCATAACACTAACCCTAACAGTAAAAATAACCCTATCACAAAACCTAAACCTTATCCTAACCCAAACAGTAACCTTAAACCTAACTCTGACACTAACCAAAACACTTAACCTAACCCTATCTTTAATCCTAATTATAACACTAGCCCTAAACCTAAACCTAAACCAAAAACTATCACTAACCCTAAACCAAACACTAACATGAACCCTAATCCCAAATTTAAGCATATTTCTAACACAAACCCTCACCATAACACTAACCATAACACTAAATCTAACCCTAATACTAACACTAACCCTAATCCTAAACATAACCTTAAACATAACCCTAACAATAACCCTAAGCCAAACATAAACCCTAACCCAAACCACAACCCTAAAACTAACGTAGCCATAATGCTAAGCCTTACCTAAACCTAACCCTAATCCTCACCCTAACAATAGACCTAACAATAACCCTAATCCTAACACTAACACAAACCCTAACACTAACCATTGCACTAAGCCCAACCCTCATCCAAACACTAATGCTAAGCTAAGACGAAACCTAAATCTAACCCTAACCCTAACCCTAACCCTAACACTAACACTAACACTAACACTAACTCTAACTCTAACACAAACCCTAACCAAAACCATAACCCTGACCATAATCTAACCCTGACCCTCACCTTTACCTAAACCTAACCACTAACCCTAACCCAAACACTAACCTTTACCTAACCGAACCCTAACACTAACTCTAACACTAACACTAATCTTAAATCTAAACGTAACCCTAACCCTAACCATAACATTTACCTTAACCCTAACACTAACACGAATCTTAACCCTATCCCTAACCCTAAAATTAATAGTAACACTAAGACTAAACTTAACCCAAACCCTTACAAAAAAAAAAAAACACTAACACTAAAACTGTACCCTAAAACTAACAGTAACCCTTACTCTAACTCTAACCCTAACAAAGCTCTAACCATAACCCTAACTTTAAATCTAACCCTAACTCTAACCCTAACACAAACCACAACCCAAACCATAACCCTAAACCTAACCTCACACGAATGTTGACACTTAATTAACACTAACATTTTTTCTAACCCAATCACTAACCCTAACACTAATCCTAACATGAACCCTAACCCTAACCCTACTACTGAACCTAAGCCTCACCCAAACCCTAATGCTAACCCTAATACTAACCTTAAACCTAACCCTAAACTTAACATTAACACTAAACCTAACCATAACCCTAACCCTAAACCTAACACTAACCCTAATTTAAACACCAATCCTAAGCCTGACTCTAACCCTAAACCTAAACCTAACACTAACCCTAAAGGTAACACTAACATGAATCCTAATGCTTACACAAATGGTAAATTTAACATGAACATTAACAAGTACCCTAACCTTAACATTAACCCTAACCCTAATCTAAACCCTAACACTAAACCTAACCCTAAAACTTATCCTAACACTAACTCTAACCCTAACCCTAATCCTAACAAAAACCCTAATCCAAACCATAACCCTTACTCTTATCTAAACCTAATCCTGAAGATGGCAGCAAAGGGAGAGCATTACCCCCGTGTACCGCGTCACTGTGCAGGAGAATGACGAGTTAGAACGGCTAAAAGCTATCTTGCTAGGAATTTCCAGCAAAATTGGGGTGCTCCAAAACCTAGAGGAAGGATTTCCATCGCACGAGGATCAGCTACGGGGGCTCAAACGCTAGAGATTTGTCCACATGGAGGGTCCTGCTGCTTATTCAGCAAATCGCCCCGCAGCTAGAGTCTGCAGCGCGCGCTGGGAAATGAGGAGATAGCAACGCAAAAATACAGCACTGCAGTTTCTGCAGGCTTCTGCCAGCTGTGCAATCACCGTACTCAGTGCTGAATTCTGGGGTTTGAGACGGGGGAAGGAAGTGGTCCAATTCGGTTCTCCACACCGGTTAGACCACAGAGGAAGCCAGCGGCCACCATCTTGGAGAGCTGATGTCACCATCCCTGTTTTTGACTGATCACAGCTCATTCAGCTATAGAAAAGGTAATTTCAGGCTGCCATTCGCCTGCGGCTCGCAGACAAATTACTCAGGCTCAGTGCTAAATAACCCGCGGAAACTGCTTCTTGGAGCCTGCTCCTATCAGAACATACACTGAGCACAGAGCAGCCGAATTCTGGCTCCCAGAACTGCTCTGGCCCAGGGATAAAGAACCCATGGAAACTGCTTCTTGGTCCGGGTCCTGCTGAATACTGTGGAGGTAAATACCAACGGAGCCTTCATAGGCAGTGGCAACAGGACTGAGACGGGGCTTGTGAGGGCCGGTTAGGACTCACCCGTTGCTTTGGTCACCCGGCAAATGGAACAAAATGCTGCCATTCGCATGGGATACCAACATGGCAGAGATCTGATGTCATCAGAAAGTGGTGGAGGAGAGAACGTCATCGATACCAGTGGTGACAGAAACAGTTGGTCTCCTGGTAAAGAAAGTGAGTCACAAACACCCAAGTCTCTCTCATTTTGTCATCAAGCCAGAGGGGCATAGCAGAGCCGCCACCCGCGCCCGCATGGTAGGCAGACCTGCGACCGACCGGCATAACAGGCCCAGCGGTCCGCGGGCATGGTAGGAGGGGCAGGGCAGAGCAGCTGCCCACGCCTGCAAGGTAGGCAGACCTGCAACAGACCAGCAGATCAGGCCCAGCAGCCTGCCGGCGTGGTACACACGTCACCCCAATTGGAGTAGGGGCAGAGCAGAACCACCTCCCGCGCCCGGAATAAGCCCAGCGAATCACCGGTGTGGTAGACATGTCACCCCAATTGGAGTAAGGGCAGAGCAGAGCCGCTGCCCATGCCTGCAAGGTAGGCAAACCTGCGACCAACTGGATGAACAGGCACAGGTGTCCGCGGGCATGGTAGACACGTCACACCAATTGGAGGAGGGGCAGAGCGGAGCCACTGCACGTGCCTGCAAGGTAGGCAGACCGACGCCCGACCCTGCAAGAGAGACTTTTCAACTATACAAGAGCAATATAAATATATAGGGGGAATTTTTTTTCAAAAACACAACAGTTTCACCAAGCAGAAAGAAACGCAAGCAGTATGAAAAGACAAGGAAAGAAAGGACCACAAGCAATGCAGGTCAACTAAAATTTAGAAGAGGAAACAGCTGCAGCAGATGGAATGTCAGATAAAGAATTCAGGATATGCATGCTTCAGATGATATGGAGTCTCAAGGAAGACATTAGACAGCAAAATCAGACAATGAAAGATCACTTTGACAATGAATTACACAAACAAATCCAGGAAGCAAAAGATCAACTATACAGGGAGATAGAGGTTATAAAAAACAAACAAACAGAAATCCTAGAAATGCAGGAAGCAATAAACCAACTTAAAAATTCAATTGAGAATACTACCAGCAGAGTAGAACACTTAGAAGATAGAACATCAGATAATGAAGATAAAGTATTTCAACTTGAAAAGAACATAGACAGCTCAGCAAGACTGTTAAGAAACCAT
>NW_026010022.1:11691-14876 GCF_001458135.2 Marmota marmota marmota
CCTAATGAAAACTCCAGCACTAACCCTCACTCTAACCCTAACACTAAACTGATCACTAAACCTAACAGTAACACTAACCCTAACCGAAGCTTAACACTAACTCTAACCATAACCCTAACCCTAACACTAATACGTAACCTAACCCTAAACAAACCCTAACCCTAATACGAATCCTAACACTAACCCTAACCCTAAACTTTTCCCTAACTGCTACACTATCCCTAAATTTAACCCTTACCACAACTCTAACCCTAACCCTAACACTAACCCTAACCCTAACCCTAATACTAGCATTAACCTTAAACCTAACTCTAACCCTAAACCTAACTGTAACCCTAACCCTAATATTTACCCTAACCCTAACACAAACCATAACACTAAGCCTAAAACTAACACTAACCTAAATCCTAACACTAAACCTACCATTAAATCTAAACCTAACCCTAACCTTAAACCTTACCTAAGCCTAACCCTAAACTGAGCAATAACCCTATCCCTAACCCTATCCCTAACACTAACCCTAACCCTAACACTAACCCTAAAACTTGCCCTAACCCTAACCCTGACAATAACCTTAATGATATACATAACACTAATTCTAAACCTAACCGTAACACTAACCCTAACACTAACCCTAACCCTACACCTAACTCTAAAACTAACCCTAACCCTAACACTATTACTAAATCTTACCGTACACCTAACCCTGACCCTAACTCTAGCATCAACCCTAACATTAATTCTAAACCTAACCCTAATACTAACCGTAACCCTAACCCTAAACCTAACCCTAACCCTACACCTAACCCCAACTCCAACCCTAGTCCAAACCCTAACACAAACCTTAACCAAAATCATAACCCTAACCCTAAACTAACCCTAACCCTTACCCTTACATAACCCTAACCATAACACTAACATTAATTCTAATCAAAACCCTAACCCTATCACTAACACTAAGGCTAACCCTAACCCTAAACCTAACACTAAGACTAATCCTAACCCAAACCCTAACACTAACAAAAACATGAACCCTAACTATAACCCTAAATGAAACACTAATCCTAACCCTATCTGTAATACTAACCCAAACCCTAAAACTAACACAAACCTAACCCTAATCTTAACAGAAACTGTAACAATAACACTGTCCATAAACAAACCCAAACCCTAACTACTAACCCTAACCCTAAACCTAACTCTAAAACTAAACCTAAGCCTCACTAGTACCTTAAACATAATCCTAACTTTTACCCTAACACTAACACTAACCCTAACCCAAACCGTAACACTAAACAGAAACCTATCCCTAACCTTAACACTAATCCTAACACTAAACCTATCCCTAACATTAACACTATCCATAAACGAACCCTAACACTAACCAGAACCCTAAACCTAAACCAAACCGTACAACAAATCCTAAACCTTAACCTACCACTAACCATAAACCTAACACAAATTCTAACCCTAACCCTAACACTAAGCCGAACTCTAATTTAAAGCATTGCTCTAATACTAACAATAAAACTAACCGTAACCCTAACCAAACCGTAAACCTAACCCTAACCCTTACACAAACTGTAACCCTAAATTTAACCCTAAAACTAACCCAAAACTTAACCCTAATTTTAACCCTAACACTAACCCTAATCCTAACTCTAAACCTAACACTAACCCTAACCCTAAACCTAAACTTAACCCTAACCCAAACCCTAATACTAACCCTAAATCTCACCCTATCAATAACACTAACCCTAACACTAACACTAAACCTAACACTAACCCTAACCCAAACATTAATTCTAACCCTTACCCTAACCCTAAAGACAACACTAAACCTAACCCTAAACCTAAACCTTACACTAACCCTAAACCTATCCCTAACATGAACTCTAACCCTAAATCTAACAATAATCTAACACAAACCCTAACCCTAACCCTAACCCTAACACTAACCCTAACCCTAACCCTAACCTTAAACCTAATCCAACACAATCCCACACCCAAACCCTAAACCTAACCCTAACCAAACCATAATACTAACCCTTACCTAAATCTAACCCTAATCATAACACTAACATGAACCCTATCCCTAATAATTAAACTAAGCCCAAACCTCAACCGACCTTTTACCCTAACCCTAAGACTAAACCTAAAACTAACCCTAACCTTAACATTAACACTAACCCTAAAACTAACATTAACAATAACACTATCTCTATCTGTAACCTTAATAAAAACCCTAACCCAAACCATATCCCTGATGCTAATCTAAGCCTGACCCTCACCCTTACCCAACCGTAACCACTAACCCAAACCCAAATACTAACTTTAACACTTGCTGAACTCCAACACTAACCCAAAAACTAAACCTAACTTTAAAACTAAACCTAACCCTAAACTTAACCCTAACACTAACTGTAACTCTAACCCTGACCATAACACTTACCCTAAAACTAACCCTAACCCTAATCCTAAACCTAACCCTAACATGAATCTTAATCCTAACCCTAAAAGTAACTCTAACCCTAATACTAATCCTAAACTTTATCCTAACTTTAATCTAACACTAACCATAATGCTAACCCTAAACCTATACCTTAACCTTACAATAATCCTAACTCTAACCCTAATCATAACACTAACCCTAACACTAATCATAAACCTAACCTTAAATCAAAACTTAACCCTAACCCTAACCCTAACACAAACCATAACCAATCCATAACTCTAACACCACCTTAACCCTAACCCTTACATAACAGTAACCATAATCTGAGCCAAACACAAACCCTAACACTAACCCTTACCCTAACCCTAAAACAAAACCTAACCATAACTATACCAGTAAGCCTAAACCTAACCAAAACCCTAACCCTAACACTAATACTAACCCTAAACCTAACACTAAACTTAACACTAGTACTAACCCTAACTCTAAACCTAACCCTAAATCTTACCCTAACCCGAACACTAACACTAACTATAAACATCATCATAACCCTAACCCTATTCCTAACACTACCCCTAAACATAACACTAACCCTAACCCAAACATTAATCCTAACACAAAACTTAACACTAACCGTAACACTATCCCTAACCCTAACCCTAAACCTAAAACTAACAATAACCCTAAACTAACCTTAAAACGAAACCTAACCCTAACCCAAAACATAACC
>NW_026010022.1:16698-22952 GCF_001458135.2 Marmota marmota marmota
GGCAAGGGTTAGAAACAGTGTAAGGGTTAGAGTTAGTTTTGTTCAAATTTCTTTGATACCAGGCAGGATTCATTTTTTACCTAGCCTTACTATGTTCCTCAGGTTTGGGCCTTCTCTGTTCAAGGTTCGTTGTCAGGAACAGTTTGTGTTTTAAGGTTTCACTTTATCTTGACTTATATGGGTAGTTGGAAATGGAGCTGGATAACAAACAGAGTTGGTGTTAGCTGCTTGAAACTTCACACATTCCATCAGTTCTCTGTGGGCACACTCTGCTTTGTTCCCTGTGAATATAGGCCTATGCTGAAGCATGCAAATCATACGTTTAGTGTTAGGGTGATGTATAGAGCTAGGTTTAGTGTTAGGGTCAGAGTCAGGGTCAGGGTTAGTTTTAGGGTTAGGGTTAGGACTCAAATTAGGGCTTAAGTTGGGTCTAGGTGTAGTGTTAGGGTTTGGTTTAATTTAAGGGTTAGGGTTAAGGCTATGGCTAGGTTTTGTTTTATGGCTAGGACTAGTGTTAGGGCTGGATTTTGGATTAGTGTTAGGTTTAGGGCTAGTGTTAGGGTGAAGTTTAGGGTTAGGTTTTGGGTTATATTTAGAGTTAGGGTTAGATCTAGGGCTAGGGTTAGGGCTAGGGCTAGGTTTATGATAAGGGATAGGGTTAGAACTAGGGATACAACTAGAGCAAGCCTAGGACTAGGCTTAGTGTTAGGGTTAAGGTTACAGCTAAATTAGGGATAGGATTAGGGTTAGTGTTAGGTTTAGTCCTAGGGGTTTGGCTATGGTTAGGTTTAGCACTGGGTTAGGGTTAATTTTAGAGGAATGGGTGCGGTATAGCTAGCTTTAAGGCTAGGGTGAAGGTTAGAATTAAGATTAGGGCTAGGATTAATGTTTGTGTTAGGATTAAGTCTAGATTTTGGGCTAGGATTTCTGTTAGTGTTAGGGCTAGGGCTAGGGCTAATGTCTGGTTTAGGGTTATGGTTAGGGATAGTTTTAGGGTTAGCTTATGGTAGGTCTAGTGTAAGGGTTACTTTTACGGTAAGGGTCAGGTTTAGAGCTGGGGGTATTATTATGGTTAGGGTCAGGGTTAGTGTTTGGTTTAGGTTAAATTTTAGTTTTAGGGCTTGAATTAGTGTTAGGGTTAGGCTTTGGGTTAGGTAATGTATAGGGTTAATTGTAGGTTTCAGTTAAGTTTTAGGGTAATGAGTGGGTTAGGTTTAGTGATAAGGTTAGGGTCAGCATTAGGTTTAGCATTATGTTTAGTGTAATGGATAGATTTAGAGCTAGAATTAGGGCTAGGTTATGGTTTGGATGAAGTCTAGGATTAGGATTAGGTTTATGGATAGGGCTAGGGTTTGGTTTAGGGTAAGTGTTAGGTTTAGGGCTACAGTTATGGTTAGGTTAGGGTAAGGGTTAGTGTTTGAGCTAGGGTTAGGGCTTGGGTGAGGTTTAGGTTTAACTTTAGGTCTAGGGTTATGTTTATGGTTATGGTTTGGTTTAGGGTTAGGGTTATGGCTAGAGTTTCATTACGTGTAGCATTAGGTTTAGGTTAATGGATAATGTTAGATTTAGGGTTAGGGTTAGTGTGAGGATATGGGTTAGGACTAGTGTTAGGATTAGGTTTAGTGTAAGGCTTAATGTTTCAGCTAGAGTTAGGGCTATGGTGATGGTTAGGTGTAGGGTTAGGTCTTGGTTTACATTTATGTTGAGGGTTAGGTTTAGAGTTGGGGATAGTGTTATAATTAAGGCTATGCTTATGGTTAGGGTAACTGATAGGGTTAGAGCTAAAGTTCGGGCTAGGATTAAGGTTAGAATTAGAGCTAGGGTTAGGGATATGGTTTAGGTTAAGGCTAGTTTTATGTTTAGGGTAAGGGTTTGGATTTGAGCTAGGTTTAGTTCTAAGGCAAGGGTGAGTGTTAGGACTACGGTTAGGTTATGATTATGCTTTGGGCTAAGTTTAGGCCTAGGATTAGGGCTAGGTTTTGTGTTAGGTTGAGTGCTAGTGTTAGGACTATGGGTAATGTAAGAGCTAGGGTTATGCTTATGGCTAGTTTTAGGGTTATGGTTATGGCTAGGTCTATTGTTAGGACTAGGTTTTGGGTTAGGGTCAAGTTTAGAGCTAGGTTTAGTTTTAGGGTCAGGGTCAGTGTTCAGGATAGGGTTAGGGTCAGAATTAGAGCCAGAATTAGGACTAGTGTTAGGTCTAGGGGTAGGATAAGTGTTTGGTTTAGGTTAAGGGTTATTGTTAGGGCTGGAGGTAGTTTTTATAAGTCTAGGCCTAGACTTATAGCTATATTTAGGATTAGAATTTTGTCTAGGTATAATATTAAGGATAGGTATAGATATAGGGTTACCAATAGGGCTAGTGTTAGGGTTTGGTTTAGAGTTAGGGTCAGGTTTAGACCTAGGGTTATGGTTAGAGTCAAATAAGAGTCAGGGTGAGAGTTAGAACTAGAATGAGGACTAGGGATAGGACTAGTAAAATGATTAGAGTTTAAGTTAGGCTAAATTTTAGGTTTAGGACTAGGGTTAGCATTTGGGTTAGGGTTTGGCTTAGGGTAAGGGAAAGCATTGGAGCTAGGGTAGGGCTAGTGTTATGGTTAGGTTTAGGACTAGTGTTAGGGTTAGGATTAGGGTTAAAGCTAGGGTTAGGGCTCAGATTAAGGGTAGGATTTGTGTTAGGGTTAAAGCTAGTGTTATGAAAATGACTAATGTATGAACTAGGGTTACAATTAGGGCTACTTTTAGGGTTAGGGTTAAGGCTAGGTCTCTAGTTAGGGTTAATTTAAGGTTAGCATGATGTTTAGAGCTAGGATTAATGTTAGGGTCAGTGTCAGGATCAGGATTAGTTTTAGAGTTAGGATTAGGGTTAAGGTTTCGTTTAGGTTATGGGTTAGGTTCATGGATATGGCTTGGTTTACTTTTATGGCTAGGGCTAGGGGTAGGGCAAGTTTTAGTATTAGCAATAATGTTAGGGCTAGTGTTAGGGTTTGGTTTAGGATTATCATTATGGTTAAATTGAGAGTTAGGTTTAGATTTAGAGTTAGGTTTAGATCTAGGGTTAGGGCTAGAGCTAAGGATAGAACTAGGGATAGGGATAGGGAAAGATGAGATTTAGTTTTAGGGCTAGGGTTAGGGCTACAATAGGATTAAATTAGGGCTAGGGTTAGCGTTAGGCTTAGTGTTAGTGTTAGGCCTAGGGTTAGGGCTAGCGTTAGGTTCAGGTTTAGGGTTAGGCTTAGGTTGAAGGTTATGGTTAGGTTTAGGGTTATTCTTAGGTTTAGGGTAAGGCATGGGGTTTTAGTTAGGTTTAGGTCTAGGGCGAGGTTTAGCATTATGGTTAAAGCTCAGGGTATGGTTTGGGTTAGCATTAACGCTAGGTTTAGGGCTACGATTAGGGCTAGAGTTAATTTCATGTTCAACATTAATGTTAAAGATAGTTATGGGTTAGGTTTATGGCTATGTCTCTTGTAAGGGTTAGATTTACGGTTAGGTTCAGGTTTAGAGCTAAAGGTATTATTAGGGTCAGGGTTGTGATTAGTGTTTGGGATAGGTTAAGTTTTAAATTGAGAGCTTGAATTAGCATAAGTTTAGAATTAGGGTTAGGTTTAGGTTTCAGGATAGATTTAGGGTAATGGATAGGGTTGGATTAGGGAAAAGGTTAAGTTTAGGCCTAGGGTTAGCATTAGGGTTAGGGTTATTATTAGGGTAATGGATAGGGTTAGATCTAGGGTTAGGACTAGGGCTATGATTACTATTAGTGCTAGAGATAGGGTTAAGATTAGGTTTAGTGTTAAACTCGGGTTAGGGCTTGGTTTAGGGCTAGGTTTTGAATTAAGTTAGAGCTAGGGTTAGGGTTATGGCTAATGTAAATACTAGGGTTACAATTAGGGCTAGTTTTAGGCTTAGGGTTAGGGTTAGGTTTAGTGTTAGGTTTATGTTTAGAGTTAGGGTGATGTTTAAAGCTAGGGTTAATTTTAGGGTCAGAATTCATATTAGGGCTAGGCTTAAAACTCGAATTAGGCCTAGGGTTATGGCTAGGTTTAGGGTTGGGGTTTGGTTTAGGTTAAGGTTTAGGGTTGGGGCTATGGCTGTCTTTTGTGTTAGGGCTAGGGCTAAAGTAATGGCTAGTTTTAGGAGTAGCGTTAGGTTTAGGATAGGGCTAGTGTTAGGTTTAGGTTTAGGCTTAGCATTAGGGTTAAATTTATAGTTAGGGTTAGATCTAGGGTTAGGGCTAAGGATAAGGAAAGGGCTAGGTTATGCCTAGGTTTAGGGTTCCGGTAAGGGATAGGGTTAGAACTAGTTTCATGGCTAGGGTGAGAGTTAGACTTAGTCTTAGGGCTAGGGTTAGGGTTAGGGTTAAGGATAGGGCTAAATTAGGTCTAAGATTAGGGCTAGGGTTAGTGTTAAGTTAGGCCTAGCGTTAGTGTTAGGGTTATGACTAAGGCTTTGTTTATGGCTAGGATAAGGGCTACGGTTTGTGTTAGGGTTAGGGATAGGATTTTGTCTGGGGATAATGTCAGGCCTAGGGTTATGGTTAGGGATAGTTTTAGGGTTTAGTTATTGGCTAGGTCTAGTGTAAGGGTAAGGTTTAGGGTAGGGTCAGGTTTAGAGCTAGGGGAGTTATTAGGGTCAGGGTCAGTGTTAGGGTTTGGTTTATGTTTGAGTTTAGGGTTAGGGCTAGAATTAGCATAAGGGTTAGGGTTACAGTAATGATAGGGATAGATTTAGGGTTCAGGTTTGGTTTAGGGTAATTGATAGTGTTGGGGTTAGTGATAGGGTTAAGGGTAGGCCTAGGGTTAGCATTAGGGTAAGGTTTAAGTTTAGAGTAATGGATACAGTTAGATTTAATTTAGGGGTAGGTTTAGGGTTAGGATTAGGTCTTGAGTTAGGTTTAGGTGTAGAGTTACATTATGGTAAGGGTTATCTTTAGGGTAATGGACACAGTTAGAGCTAAGACTAGAGATGTAAGAACTAGGGTTACAATAGTATTATGTTTAGGATTAGGTCTTGAGTTAGGGTTAAGGTGAGGGTTAGAACTAGGGTTATGGTTAGGATTATGTTTAGCATAAGGGTTAGGTTTTGAACTGTGGTTAGGGCTAGAGCAAGGGTTAGGTTCAGGTTTAGGTCCAGGGATAGGATTACAGTAGTTTTAGAGTTAGGGTTAGGGTTAGGGTAATGGGTAGGTTTAGAGCTAGGGTTATGTCTAGGATTAAGTTTAGGATTGGGGCTAGGGTTAGGCTTAGAGTTAGGGATAGTTCTAGGTTTATGTTTACAGTATGGGTTCGGCTTTGAGCTAGGATTCGGACTAAGGTGAGGGTTAAATTTGTGTTAGTGCTAGGGTTAGGGATAGGGTTACACTTAGGGCTAGGTTAAGGCCTAGGATTAGCTCTGGATTTGTGTTAGGTTTAGGCCTAGGGTTAGGGCTGTGGGTAATGTAAGAGCTAGGATTATGATTAGGGCTAGTTTTAGGGTTAGGGTTATGCCTAGGTCTAGTGTTAGGTTTAGATTTTTTTGTTAGTGTCAGGTTGAGAGGTAGGTTTACCCTTAAAGGCAGGGTCAGTGTTCGGATTAGAGTTAGACTTGGGGTTACAACCAGAATTAGGACTAGGATTAATTCCTGGGGTAGGGTTAGTGTTTGGTTTAGGGTAAGGATTATGGTTCGGGCTAGGACCAGGTTTTTGTTTAGGTCTAGGGGTAGAGTGAAAGCTAGATCTAGGATTAGGTTTAGTTCTAGAACTAATTTTAGGGTTAGGTTTAGGTATAATTTTACCAGTAGGGCCAGTGTTAGGATTTGGTCTAGGGTGAGGTTTTGTTTTAGACCTAGGGTTAGTGTTAGGGTCAGAATAGTGTCAGGTTTAGTGTTAGGGCTTGAGATGGAATTAGAGCTAGAATTAGGGCTAGGGACAGGAGTATTAATGGGATTGGGATTATGGTTAGCCTAAGGATTAAGGATAGGTCTAGGGTTACCATTAGGGTTAGGGTTTCGCTTAGGGTAAGGGATAGGTTTAGAGCTAGGTTTAGGGCTAGAGTTAGGGTTAGGGTTAGGGTTAAAGCTAGGTTTAGAGATCAGATTAGGGCTAGTTTTTGTGTTAGGGCTCGGGGTAGGGTGAGGTCAATGGCTAATTTAAGAACTAGGGTTACATTTAGGTTCACTTTTAGGGTAAGAGTTAGGGGTAGGTCTAGTGTTAGTGTTTGGTTTAACATAGGGTAATATTTAGAGCAAGGGTTAGTGTTAGGATATGAGTCAGGGTGAG
>NW_026010022.1:24690-30141 GCF_001458135.2 Marmota marmota marmota
TTAGGGTTAGGGCTAGTGTTAGTGTTAGGGTTAGGCTTAGGTTTAGGGTAGATTTAGAGTTAGGTTTAGATCTAGGATTAGGGCTAGGAATTAGGATAGGGCAAGGGTTAGGGCTAGGGTTAGGGTTACAGTAAGGTATAGGTTTAGAACTAGGGATAGGTCTAGTGTGAGAGTTAGAGTTAGACTTAGGGCTAGTTTCAGGGTTAGGGTTAGGGGTAGGGTTAAGTTTAGGCTTAGGATTAGGGATAGGGTTAGGATTAGATTTACTGACACTTCTAGGTTTATGTTTATGGTAAGTGTTAGGCTTTGAGTTAGGATTAGGACTAAGGCGAGAATAAGGTTTGGATTAGGGCTAGGGTTAGGGTTAGGGTTACACTTAGGGCTAGGGTAAAACCTAGGATTAGCTCTAGGTTTTGTGTTATGTTTAGGCCTAGGGTTAGGGCTGTGGGTAATGTAAGAGCTAGGGTTATGATTAAGGCTAGTTTTAGAATTAGGTTTATATCTAGGTCTAGTCTTAGGTTTATATTTTCAGTTAGGGTCAGGTTTAGAGGCAGGTTTACCTTTAAAGTCAGGGTCATTGTTCAAATTAGAGTTAGAGTTAGGGTTACAGTCAGAATTAGGACAAGGATTAGGTCTAGGAGTAGGGTTAGTGTTTGGGATTTGGTAACGTTTATTGTTAGGGCTAGGCATATGTTTTCTTTTTTTAGTCTAGGGCTAGAGTTAAGGCTAGATTTAGGATTAGGTTTAGATGTAGGACGAGTTTTATGGTTAGGTTTAGGTATAAGATTACCAGTAGGGCCAGTGTTAGGCTTTATTCTAGGGTTAGGGTCAGGTTTAAACCTAGGGTTATTGTTAGGATCAGTATAAGGGTCAGGTTATCATTAAGGTTTGGGATAGGTTTACAGCTAGAATGAGGGCTAGTGTCAGGACTATTAATGGGTTATGATTTTGGTTACCCTAAGGATTAGAGATGGGTTTAAGGTTACCATTAGGATTAGGGTTTCACTTAAGTCAAGGAATAGGGTTAGAGCTAGGTTTAGGGCTAGAGATATTGTTAGTGTTATGATTAAAGCTAGGTTTAGAGTATGATTAGGGCTCGTTTTTGTGTTAGATTTAGGGCTATGATTAGGACAATGGCTAATATAAGATCTAGGGTTACAACTAGGGTTAGTTTTAGGGTTAGGTTAGGGTTAGGTCTAGTGTTAGTGTTAGGTTTAAGGTTAGGGTGATATTTAGAGCTAGAGTTAGTTTTAGAATATGAGTCAAGGTCAGATAAAGGAGTAGGACTTAAATTAGGGTTAGGTTAATGTTAGGTTTTGGTTTAATGTTAGGAGGGTGTTTAGAGCTAGGGTGAATGTTAGGATATGTGTCAGGGTCAGAGTTAGATTTAAGGTTAGAGTAAGGACTCGAATTAAGGCTATTGTTAGGTCTAGGTGTAGTGTTAGGGTTTGGTTTAAGTTAAGGTTTAGGGTTAGGTCTATTTCTTGGTTTAGTTTTACTGGTAGGGTTAGGGTTAGGGCATCTTCTATGATTAGCCTTAGGTTTAGGGCTAATGTTAGTGTTAGGCTTAGTCTTAGGTTTAGGGTTAGATTTAGAGTTAGGTTTAGATCTAAGGTTAGGGCTAGGACTAAGGATAGGGCATAGGTTAGGGCTAGGATTAGGCTAGGTTTAGGGTTATGGTAAGTATAGGGTTAGAACTAATGTTAAAGCTATTGTGAGTATTAGAGTTAGTCTTAGGGCTAGGGTTATGGTTTGGTTTAGGTATAAGGTTATCTGTAGGGCCAGTGTTAGGGTTTACTCTAGGGTTATGGTCAGGTTTAGATCTAGGGTTTGTGTGAGAGTCAGAATAAGGGTCAGGATTAGCCTTAGGGTTTGGGATAGTATTAGACCTAGAATGAGGGCTAGGGTCAGGACTATTAATATGGTTAGGATTTTGGTTAGCTTAAGGATTAGGGATAGGTCTATGGTTACCATTAAGGTTAGGGTTTCACTTTGGTAAAGGATAGGTTTAGAGCTAGGGTTAGGGCTAGGGCTAGGGTTAGGGTTAAACTAGGTTTGGGGCTCAGATTAGAGCTAGTTTTTGTGTTAGAGTTAGGGCAACGATTAGGGCAATTGCTAATATAAGAACTAGGGTTACAATCAGGATTAGTTTTAGGTTTAGGGTTAGGGTAGGTATAGTGTTTGGGTTAGGTTAAAGGTTAGGGTGATAATTAGAGCTAGGGTTGGTGTTAGGATATGTGTCAGGTTCAGAGTTAGGGTTAGGACTCAAATAAAAGCTAGGGTTACTGTTAGGTTTTTGTTCAATGTTAGGATGGTGTTTAGAGCTAGGGTGAGTTTAAGATATTAGTCATGGTCAGGTGGTTTTTTTAAAGTTACTCTTAGGACTTAGGGTAGGTGTATGGTTAGGTTTTGGTTAAGTTTAAGGGTTAGTGTTAGAGCTATGGCTTGGTTTTGTTTTAGGGCTAGGGCTAGGGTTAGGGCTACTTATAGGATTAGTGTTAGGCTTAGGGCTAGTGTTAGGGTTAGGCTTAGGCTTCAGGTTAGGGTTACATTTAGAGTTAGATTTTGATCTACGGTTAGTTCTAGGGCTATGTATAGAGCAAGGGTTAGGACTAGGATTAGGGCTAGGTTTAGGGTAATGATGTGGGATAGGTTTAGAACTAGTGATAGGATAGTGTGAGAGTTAGAATTAGTCTTATGTCTAGGGATAGGGTTAGGGATAATGCCGAATTAAGGCTAAGATTAGGGCTAGGGTTAGTATTAGGGTTATTGATAGGGTTAGGGTTAGGATTAAGGCTAGGTTTAGGGCTAGGATAAGGACTGGAGTTTTTTAGGGTTAGAGCTTGGATTAGGGATAGGGCTAATGTCAGGTCTAGGGTTAGGTTTGAGGATAGATTTAGGGTTATGTTTGTTGCTAGGTCTAATGTAAGGGTTAGGTTAGGGTAAGGTTCAGGTTTAGAGCTAGGGGAATTATTAGGGTCAGAGTCAGGGTTAGAGTTTGGTTGAGTTTAGGGTTTAGGTTTTAGGGTTTCAATTAGCATTAGTGTCCCAGTTAGGGTAATGATAAGGTTTTGTTTAGTGTTCAGGTTAGGTTTAGGGTAATTGATAGGCTTAGGTTTAGCGATAGGGTTAGTGTTAGGCCTAGGGTTAGCATTAGGGTAAGGGTAATGGTTAGGATAATGGATAGGGTTACAGCTAAGGTTAGGGCTAGGGTTATGGTAAGGAATAGTTCTTGAGTTAGGTTTATGTTTAGGGTTAGAACTAAAGGTTAGTGTTAGTGTTATGTTTAGCATAAGGGTTAGGTTTTGAGCTAGGGTTAGGCCTAGGGCGAGGGTTAGGTCTAGAATTAGGTCTAGGGATAAGATTACAGTATAGTTAGGGTTAGAGTTAGGATTAGGGCTTGTGTCATCATTAGGGGTATGGTTAGTGTTAGAGTAATGGATATGGCTTAATGTAGGTATAGGGTTATGGTTAGTGTTAGATTGAGTTTTAGGTTTAGGGTTAGGGCTATGGTTATTTTTACGTTTATCGAAAGGGTTAGGGTGTGTGCTAGTGTTAGGTCTATGTCGAGTCTGAGGTTTAGGGTTAGATCTAGGGTTAGTTTTCCAGTTAGGTTTAGAGTTATGGTTAGGCCTAGGGTTATCAATAGGTTTAGGGTTAGGTTTAGGGTAATGGGTAGGTTTAGAGCTAGGTTTAGGGCTAGGATTATGTTTAGGATTAGGGCTAGTGTTAGGGGTCTATTTAGGGATAGTTGTAGGTTTATGTTTATGGTAAGGGTTAGGCTTTGACCTACCGTTAGGAGTAGGTTTAGGTTTAGGGTTAGGGTTACGGCTAGGATTAGGCGTAGGATTAGCTCTAGGTGTTTTGTTAGGTTTAGGCCTAGGGCTAGGGCTGTGGGTATGTAAGAGCTAGGGTAATGATTATGGCTAGTTTTAGGGTTAGGGTTATGGCTAGGTCTAGTATTAGGTTTAGATAGTCGGTTAGGGTCAGATTTACAGGTAGGTTTACTTTTAAAGGCATGGTCAGTGTTCAGGTTAAATTTAGAGTTAGGGTTACAGCCAATATTAGGACTATGTTTAGGTCTAGGGGTATGGTTAGTGTTTGTTTTAGGTTAAGGTTTATTGCAAGGGCTTCGACTAGGTTTTTGTTTAGGTCTAGGGCTATTCTTTGGGTTTTGTCTAGGGTTAGGGTCAGGTTTAGTCCTAGGATTAGTGTTAGGGTCAGAATAAGGGTCAGGGTTAGAATTAGGGTTTGGCATAGGGTTAGAGCTAGAGTGAGTGCTAGGTTTAGGACTATTAATAAGGTTAGGGTTTTGGTTGGCCAAAGGATTAGGGATAGGTCTAGGGTTACCATTAGGTTTAGGGTTTTGCTTACGACAAGGGATAGGCTTAGAGCTAGGGTTCGGGCAAGAGTTAAGATTAAGGTTAGGGGTAAATCTAGGTTTAGGTCTTGTATTAGGGCTAGTTTTTGTGTTAGGGTGAGCACTAGGGTTAGGGCAATGTCTAATGTAAGAACTAGGGTTACAATTAGAGTTAGGATTAGGGGTACGTCTAGTGTTATGGTTAAGTTTAAAGTCCAGGTGATATTTATAGCCAGCAATAGTGTTAGGATATGAGTCAGGGACAGTGTTAGTTTTAGGGTTAGGGTTAGGACTCAAGTTTAAGTTAAGGGCAGTGTTTAGAGTTAGGGTTACTATTAGGATATGGGTTAAGTTAGGGTTAGTTTTAAGGTTAGGGTTAGGACTCAAACTAAGGTTAGAGTTACTTTTAGGGTTCTGTTAAAGTTTAGGGTAGTGTTTAGAGCTGGAGTGAGTGTTAGGATATGAGTCAAGGTCAGGGTTAGTTTAAGGTTAGGGTTATGACTCCAATTAGAGCTAGGGTTAGGTCTAGTTGTTTGTTAGGGTTTAGACTAATTTAAGGTTTAAGGTTAGGTCTACTTCTCCATTTTGTTTTAGTCCTTGATTAGGGTTAGGTCTACTTATATGATTAGTGTTAGGGTTAGGGCTAGTGTTGTATAAGGCTTAGGCTAAGGTTAAGAATTGGAATAAGGGTTAGATCTAGGTTTAGGGCAATGTTATGTTAAAATGGTTATAACCATTTTGTTATGTTTAGGGTTAAAGTTAGGTTTAGGTTAATGGATAGGGTTAGGTTTAGGGTTCAGTGTAGGTTTAGGGTAATGGAAAGTTTTAGGGTTTGCGATAGGGTTAGGGTTAGGCCTAGGGTTAGCATTAGGAATAGGGTCATCATATAGATAATGTATAGGGTTGGAGCTAGGGTTATGGTTAGAATTAGGGTTAGAGTTAAGGTTAGAGATTGGATTAGGGCTAGGATTATCATTAACTTAGAGTAGGGTTATCATTAGCTTAGAGTAGGGTTATAATTAGTTTTATGGTAAAGGTATGGTTTTGAGCTAGGGTTAGTTCTAGGGTGAGAATTAGGTTTATTGTTAGTT
>NW_026010023.1:0-3185 GCF_001458135.2 Marmota marmota marmota
CCCGACCCCACCCCCCCTTTGTCCCCTGTGGTGTTCCCCGAGGGCCCCCCAGAGGGCACCCTACCTGGCACAGTCCATCACCGAGCGCAGGCGGTGGGCGATGAGCAGGACGGTGCATCGGGCAAACCAGCCCCCGAGGGCCGCCTGCATCTGCAGCTCCGTCCCCGGGTCCACCGCGGCCGTGGCCTCATCCAGGATGAGGATCTGGGTTTTCCGGAGAAGGGCACGTGCCAGGCACAGGAGCTGCTTCTGGCCCACGCTGCAGTGAGGGGACAGTCAGCTGGAAGTGTTTGCTGCAGGTCACAGTTTCTAGAGCCTGCCCACAAACGGGTCCCCGGGCGGCTGCAGGAGTAGGCCTACGTGGCCTGTCCCCAGGGTGAGCCTGGCGTCCCCTTCCTTCTGTCTTTGAGCAGGCTGACTGTAGGCAGGTCATTCAAATCCAGAGCCTCGGTCCCCCACCTGCGACAGGGCTACCCTCTCTCTCTGTTCGTGGCTATTTCTGCTCCCTGGTTTTCATCATGCAGGAGACCCCTCTGGGCGTCACGCAGACATTGACCACATCAGTGGGTCCTGGTCTCTGCTTCTGGCAGAGGAGGGCACAGGCCCAGGGAGGTCACAGTGCTGGCTGCTGGCCGAGCCAGACTCTGACCCAGGACCTCTGAGTCATGGATCCTCCCTCCCCGAGTCAATCATACAAAAGTGGGTGCTTGTCAGAGAGAACCTCAGCGTGCAGCTGCTGCTTGATAGTAGATAGGGAAGTACAAGTTCAAGGTCACACAGCTGGTGAGGCCCTGGACCCAGGAAGGAACTGGCCTCTGGGGATTCAGCCTGGCTGGGTTTTTCCTGCCATGCTTGGCTTCCTGCCTCAGTAAACCAGTTCATCCACATAACAGGGCCTCATCATTATTATTATTATTATTATTATTATTATTATTATTATTATTTTGGGTGCCAGGGATTGAAGCCGGGGGTGCTCTATCGCTGAGCTACACCCCCAGCCCTTTTTATTTCAGACAGGCTGACCTTGAACTTGCAATCCTCCTGCCTCAGCTGGTGGAGTCACTGGGATGGCAGGCATGTGCCACTGGGCCCGGCTCAGCAGGGCCTCTTCAGAGAGTCAGATCCTACTATGGCCATGTGAGCACCCGGTGCCTGGGCCTTCCCCAGCCTCACCACTTACAAGCTGGGTGGCCCTGGGCAAGCCTCAGGCCTCGGCTTGCAACTCTGTGAGAGGGGATTAGTGAGAATGTGTCTGAGGATTCAGAAGATGACTCTCGTTTCCTGCAGACCACGAAGTTTCACCCACTTGCTTCGTCCCCCATTGGGTTGGTACCGTTAGACACGTTTTACCGATGAGCAGACTGATACCCAGGTCATTAGATAATTTGCCCGTGGGGGAGCCTGGATTTGAGCCCAGGCGTCTGACCCACCAAGATAACGCTGCCGGAAGCCACCGCACCCACAGACCTTTCCCGACACCCTCGGGGTGGGGGTTTAAATGCAGAACATCTTGGTTTGCAAACGTCTCTCCACCTGTGTTCATAGCATAGTTTTTCCCAGTAGCCAAAAGGTGGTGACCACCCACACATCCACACCTGGGGACAGGTAAGTGGATCAACTGGGGTCTTTTCACACAATGAAATATTACCCAGTCTTAAAAAGGAAGGAGATTCTGGGGCTGGGGCTGGGGCTTGCCTCACACATGTGAGGCACTGGGTTCAAAACTCAGCACCACATTAAAAAATAAATAAATAAAATAAAATTATGGTGTTCATCTACAATAAAAAAGTAAATAAAAATAAAAAAGGAAAGAGACTCTGACCCCAGCTACAGAGGAATGTCAAGGCCTAGTGAAATAAGCCAGGCACGAAAAGCCCTTCCTCTGAGTCCACTCATCTGAAGACCGGGCTGTCAAACCTACAGACAGGGGCCAGAGTGGCGCTGGCTGGGAGAGGGGAGAGGACAGTTGGGGGAGGGGAGATGGACAGTTAGTGCTTACGGAGCAGAGTTTCCGTTTTGCAAGAAGAGTTCTGAGACCTGTCCTGTGAGTGGCTCTTCATGCATGGCGTAATGACGGGGCTCTGTCCTGAGAAATGCACATCCGTACCTACAAACGCCAGGGTGGCCTTGCCCGAGCTAAGACCCTGTGACGTCACCAGGTGACGCCCCGGGACCTCCGTGGACTGGGGCTGGCCGACCGGCAGCTGTGCTCCGCACCGCAGAACTGTGCATTTTTAAAGGTTGAGATGGAACAGTTTTGTTATGTGTTTTGCTCACACTTAAATTTTTTTAAAGAAAAGGCCGACACCTGACATCACTGAGCCCCGGGGGGCCGTGAGGTCAGCGCCAACATCAAGGACATCTTGGTGGCCAGATAAATACCGAGTGGGGTAAAGACTTTGCAGACGCTGATTGAGCAAGAAGGAACTTGACCCTGCGATCGGTGCCGAGGGTTCGGATCCCGGGTGGTGCGTGGGTTAACGGGGTGACGGTCCCTCGGGGGCAGGGCTGGCCGTACCTCAGGTTGTCTCCTTGGTGGGCACATTGGTACTGCAGCTGGCCGGGCAGGCTGGCCACGAAGGCCCTGAGCTGCACCGTCTCCAAGGCCGCCCAGATGGCTTCGTCCATGTGCTCCTGCCGCAGGTCCAGGTTCATCCGCAGGGAGCCGGGGAACAGGACCGGGTCCTGGCCGAGGGCGGGGCGGCGGTCAGCGGGGGCCCGGCCACGCCCACCCGCCTGGGCCCGCCCCCTGCCCCCCCGAGGGCCGCACCTGGGGGATGATGGTGATCCTGGACCGCAGCGCGTGCAGCCCCACGTGGGCGATGGGGACCCCGTCGATCCAGACCCCGCCCTCAGCGGCCTCCTGGAGCCGCAGCAGGCCCCCCGCCAGCGAGGACTTCCCGGCGCCCGTCCTGCCCACGATGCCCACCTGCCAGGGAACGGGAGGACGGGGCCTGCTCGGACCAGGCCTGGCCAGAGGAAGGCCAGGTCGCGGGCACCTCTTTGGAAGGGACCTGCCCCGCGTTGAAGATCTGACCGTCCAGTGCCATCCCTCGGACACCTGCGTATCCACTGCTCCGTGTGCCCATCCGTCCAGCCCCGCTTCCTCCTCTCTCTCCGCCTCACCCCGAGGTCCCCCCACCCACCCACCTACCTCCAGCCTTTCCTCCCTCCCTCCAGCCAGG
>NW_026010024.1:0-3185 GCF_001458135.2 Marmota marmota marmota
TTTTTTTTTTAGCTGGGAGCACTTGCTGTTGCCTAAATTGGTCTTGAATTCTTCCTGGATTCAAGCCATATTCCTGCCTCAGCCTCACAAGCCATTGAAACTATAGGTGTACAGGTGTCAGCTTCTATGCTCAACAAATGTCACCTTCTGAATATGTTAAGATTGTGCTCATCATTCCTGAGAATACTAACAGGCAATTTAGACTTTTTAGACTGATTTCTCTTAGCATAATATTGTATATTTTGGGATGAATTTTGAAAAAAAAATCTAAAACCTATTAGATGATTGATTTGGGGGTATTGTGTTTTTATCTCTGAGGAAGGATTTTCCCCTAAATCCATCTGGCCAATTTTACCATCTACCATTCCTCAATATTCCTTCAGGATTTGGTACTTTCCTTGTTGGGATTAGAATACAGGTAAGAAGTTACAATTTTATTTTTTATTTTTTGGTAAAAATCTCAAGCTACATCTTTATAAGTTAAGGAAGACAAAACCATGTATTAAAGGTATATCTGCTAATGATGTTGTATTCAATTGAAAAAAATTGGAGAGGAAGAATTATCCCCTGCATTTATATTATGATTGAAATCATAATAAAATATTCATCTAAAGATTTAACTTCTCCCACATTTCACTACACTGCAAAAAGTTTTACTTTATAGCTTTTATTTTTAATCATTGTTTTTATTTAGAATTGAATATATCTTATTGCATGTTTCAATTTGAGTATCAGAAAATATGCAGTCATCTTATTTCTCTTATCAGAAATCACTTCAGTTATTACTTCAATGGAAAAATATTTATTTTATACAAAACAAATAAGTCTATTAATTCTACTAATAATGTCTCAAATGAGACCTAAAAACAAGCATTGTCACATAAAATATCTGCGTATACCTAAAATTACTAAATGAAAACAGAGATAAAAATAAAAAGCAAATGTAAAGAAGAATTCATGTCACTTAGAATGTAGCAAATACCAGGAAAAGTAATATGAGTGATTAAATTCACTCTTTATTTATGGAAAAACAAGATAAATGCTGTCTATTTTTCACTTGAAAAATTAGGATTCACCAATTAATGTTGGGGTCTTTTTGAGAATGACCAATATTTTCCTGAAAAAAATCTAGGAACTTTTTATTATGTTGTATATTATAATAACAGAGAAATTTTTAAAAACAAAATAGAAAATAATTAATATGCAATTTTCATTCATAAAGTGAATGTGTTTCAACCATGTTGTTATTTTCAGCATATTGTTAAACCTGCCCCTTCATTGACTTTGTATTCTTTCTTCTATCCTTCCTTTCCACTTAAACACAGAAATAATAATATCTAGCATGTAGAGATATCTTAAGAGAAAATGAGAAAATGTATGCAAATATAGTGTTGAGGATCAAGTTGCTTACAATAAATGGTGCCTTTTATAAATTAAATTAATTTTAAATAGTGTCACCTATTTCAATATATCATTTTAGTCTTAAAAATGTGTATGATAAACATCTCCATTTCTACAGAAATAAAATTAAGACAGACTATTTCTTATTGCCCCCATATGACAATAGTTCATGTTCTGAATCACATATATTGATGATCCTTAAAATTTTATGGTACTTTATAGGATGTAGATCATATCACATACATATTGATATTTTAACCTTTGCTTTTAGTATGACTGGGGAATATGTGTCTGCTATTTTGTTCAGTGCCCTTCTTATTGCTCACATACAATACTTTCTCTGAAAAATAAGACAACAAATGTTAAAAAAGATGAATGTAAGATGGCTAAGCATTTACCATCCTTATGATAGCATCTTGCTGGTACAAATCCTAATAAATAATCTGTGATATTATATTACTTTATTCTTTCTAACATTGAGTACATGATAGTCTACTCAAACCTTAATCAAGAAGTTGTAAAAATTAGTATTGTAACAAATCACCATACTTTTTGAGTTGTTGCAAAAGAATGCTAGCACATTTGTCATCCCGTTTAAAAATTTGTTCTAATTAGTTATACATGACAAAAGAATGTATTTCAACTCAATGTACACAATGGAGCAAAACTTCTCATTTCTCTGGCTATACACAATGCAGAGTCACATGCAGTTGTACATGTACACAGGTTAATGTCTGTCTCATGCCACACCTACTCCTCTCCCCTCACTCCTCTCTGCCCAATCCAAAGTTCTTCGCTTTGTCCCTATGCCCCTCCCATTATGGATTAGTATCCGTATATCAGAGAAAACATTTGTTCTTTGGTTTTTGGTATTGGCTTATTTCGCTTAGCATAATATTATACAGCTCCATTCATTTACCTGCAAATGCCATGATTTCATTCTTCTTTAAGGATGAGTAATATTTATTTTTTGTATATATACCACATTGTCTTTATCCATTCACCTGTTGGAGGGCATGTAGGTTGGTTCCATATTAGTTTAGCTATTGTGAGTTGAGCTGCTATAAACAGCTGCATCAATGTAGTATGCTGATTTTAACTCCTTTGGATATAAACTGAGGAGTGGGATAGCTGGGTCAAATGGTAGTTCAATTACAAGTTTTCTAAGGAATTTCCAGAAGTGGTTTCACCAATTTGCATTCCCACCAGCAATGTATGAGTGTATCTTTTCCTCCACATCCTCATCAGCACTTATTGTTGCTTGTATTCTTGATAATTGCCATTCTGACTGGAGTGAGATGAAATCTTAGAGAAATTTGGATTTCCATTTTCTAATTGCTAGAGATATTGAACATTTTTTCATATATTTGTTTATCAATTGTATACCTTCTTCTGTGAAGTGTTTGTTCAGTTCCTTAGCCCATTTTTTGATTGGGTTATTAGTTTTTCTGGTGTTAAGGATTTTTTATTTAATTAATTTATTTATTCTAATTAGGTATATATTACAGCAGGATGCATTTTGATTTATTGTACACAACTGCAACACAAGTTTTCATTTCTCTAGTTGTATACAATGTAGCACTGCATCATATGTGTAGTTACACATGTATCTAAGTAATAATTCCATTTCACTCCATCATCATTTCTGCCCCCATTCCCCCTCCCCTCTCCACCCTCCCCTTTGCCCAAGCACAGTTCTTCCATTTTTCCCATCCCCTCGACCACATTATGGATAATCATCCACTTATCAGAAAGAACATTCAGCTTTTTTTTTTTTTTTTTTT
>NW_026010025.1:0-3185 GCF_001458135.2 Marmota marmota marmota
TGTTGTTGTTGTTGTTGCTGTTGTTGTTTTTGGTACTTGGGATTGGACCTAGGGGCATTCAAACACTGAGCTCCATCTCTAGACATTTTTGTATTTTATTTAGAGAAAGGGTCTCGCAAAATTGCTTAGTGCCTCGCTGTTGCTGAGGCTGGCTTGGAAATCTTGGTCCTCCTGTGTTAGCCTTCTTAGCCACTGGAATTACAGGTCATGTTCCACCAGGCCCAGCTGGCCTAGAACTATTGACCTTCCTGAGCCATTGGAATTGCAGACCTGTGTCACCGTGCCTGGCAAAATCAAATATTTCAATGGACAAAATATTCAAAAATCTGTTGCCAAAAGCTCACTCCTTGTTCCTGTTGATGCCAATCCAATAACAAAGACACAGTTTTGAGAAAAAGGAAAAAAAAAGTTTGATTGCTTTACCAGCAAAGGAGAAACACAGGGGGCTGCTGTCCCAAAGGCTGTGCTTCTGCCCATCAGCAGGAACAAGAGACTTTTACAGAAGGTATTCAGAGAAAAGGAGATTAGGGAGGAGAGATCATGAAGGAAGTGAGAGGTTAGGGAAGAGAAGATCAGAGAAGTTCAAGGAAAGAAGATCGGGGTGAGAACATCAGGAAGAAGTTTAGGGAAAAGAAGATCAGGGAGGAGAAGGTCAGGGAGATGAAGACTGGGGAAAAGAAAAATTGTTTCAAAGCCATAAGGGATATAGTCAAAGCACCAAGTGAACCCCTGTTACAAACCTATTCAGGTCCTTTCCTTCTGGAGGGGTCAGTGTGTCCCACAGACAGCACACTGCAATTTGAAGACCTCTGCTCTAAGGAGCCATCACCCCAATGGCAGCCTACCCTCCAGCCAGCTGGCTGTATGGTAGGTGCACCATAAACAGGCTGATTAAAGCTGACAGGCTGCCTTAATCTTTGTAGAGGGGCTGAGGGGAAGCCAGACCAGTTGGGGGTTATTTCAGAGATCAGAGGGAAGATGGGCTTGCACAGAGTTGGTGCATAGGAGAGGGATGGAAGTGGATATAGGAATGGATGAACTGTGGGATTAAAGAAGATAGAAATCCTGAGTGGGCTGAGCAGTTAGGCACTGGGAGGTGCTTTTTAAATTATTATTTTTATTTTATTGATACCGGAGAAAGGCCCAAGGGGCACTTTACCACTGAGCTGCATCCCCTGGCCCATTTATTTATTTACTTATCTATCTATCTATCTATCTATCTATCTATCTATTTATTTTGAGACAGGGTCTCACTAAATCCCTAGGCTGGCCTAAAACTCATCATCTTCCTGCCTCAGCCTCCGGAGTCCCTGGGACTGCAGTGTGCAGCCACGTGAACAGGTACCTTTGCGGAGACACATGTCTGCAGGCAGGATAGGTGGGTTGGAGATCTCAGTGGCAGGCTTAGGGAGAGACTCTAGGGAGGGGCCTTGGCTGGGATGGGATTCCAGGGAGGGGAGGAATGCAGGTAAAGAGGGGGTTGGACCTAAAATCTCAAAATCCTCAGGAGGGGAGGAGCCAAGGAAGAGGTGAGCAGTGAAATAGCCTTGGCTGAGACAGTCTCCCACCTTTGTTCACTGAGCAGTGCTGCTGTAGTGATCTCCTCCCAGGTAAGCCTGGCCCAGGAGCAGGCTCCACAGTTGGGCCATCTCAAGTCTTGCCTTGCTTCATTCCATATGGGTTGTGGGGTGCTAGGAAACAGCATTTTTAAAATCTCAAATTTCAAAGTGGGGGTAGTTAACTAGCAGGAAGAAAATGAAGCATGTGAAGAGATTTATACAGTTCCTAAGAACTTAATACTGTTTTTTCAGGAGCAGTGTAATAGCCAGAGCTGTGGAGCAGGTGCCTGATTTTCCATCTTCTCCATTGCCCACTGGGGAACTTGAACTCTTTTTTTTTTTTTTCCACTGAGAATTGAACCGAGGAGCACCCGACTATCCCCAAACCTGTTTTATATTTAATTTAGAGACAGGGTTTCCCTGAGCTGCTTAGTACCTCGCTATTGCTGAGGCTGCCTTTGAACTCTCCATCCTCCTGCCTCAGTTTTCTATGCCTCTGGGATTAAAGGCATGTGACACCGCGCCAGGCTCCTGTCTTTTTAAGGAAACATAAGTAGACAAGTAACTGCTCTTTTCCCTGTTGATAACAAGGTGATTTCCTGCACAGTCAAACTTAAATCTTGACTTCAATATCATGGACTTGACTTCTAGGTAGAGACTGCTGCACACATCGTGTAGACCACATCTGCTCTGTGAAACTGGTCTGTTCCTGGCAGAGGCACCCAAGTGGGTGATTAGCTGAGGCTTGGCCAAGGGTTTGGGGACTGGACAGTGGCGGGCAGGTCTGCAGGGTTTGGGGAGTCCGCGGTGGGGGAAGGGTATCTTAGAGTGAATCAGGTGAAGTGACCCTTACAATCTCAGGAGTTCTAGATTAGAACTTTAGTGCCTAGCTCCATGGCACACACTGTAATCCCTGAGATTTGGAAGGCTGAAGCAAGGGAATCAAAAGTTTGAGGCCAGCTTCAGACATTTAGTTTGATCCTGTCTCAAAAAATGAAAAGGGGCCATTCGCGGTGGCGCAAGCCTGTAATTCCAGCATCTGGGGAAGCTGAGACAGGAGAATGGTAAGTTCAAAGCCAGCCTCAGCAAAGGTGAGGCATTAAGCAACTGGGTGAGACCCTGTCTCTAAATCAAATACAAAATAGTGCTGGGGATGTCACTCAGCTGTCTAGTGCCCCTGAGTTCAATCCCTTGGCACAAAAAAAAAAAAAAAAAAGGTTGGGATGGGTTCACTGAGGATGTGTCTCAGTTATGGAGCTCTCCCCCAAGGATCAATGCCAACCTCCTTGCCAAAATAAATAAAAGGAGTTTAGCTTGGGGCTGGGATTGTGGCTCAGAGGGAGAGAGCTCGCCTGGCTTTCTTGAGGCACTGAGTTCAATCCTTAGACCTTAGCACCACATAAAGATATTCTGTCCACCTATAAAAACTCAGTCTAGATACCAAGTTTATAATGATTAAATATAAATCTAGTTTAATTAATGAAAATAAATGTGATCAGTGATCAATTTCCCGCTCAAGATCCTAGCTTCTCTGGGTGGAGAGTCCCTAGGAAAGCAAGGTAAAACAGGCTGAGCAAAATTTCTGGTTAGCATTATAGACCTAAGTGAAGCTGAGACAGGAGGCAT
>NW_026010026.1:0-3185 GCF_001458135.2 Marmota marmota marmota
GATGATGATTGATGATTTAAAATCATGATTTTCTAAGAGAGCTACTACAAACCATACAGCCTGGTAGATGAAATGAGTAACAAACCATAGGATCTTTTAAATAAAGAAATTAAGGTTTTAATGATCAGTATAGGAGGTAAAACAAAAAAAAAAAAAAAAACATGGGTTCTGACATTAAATGAAATGGCAGCAATAAAGAAGATGATATGCACTTTTACAGACCTTTTGGTTTACCTGACCTATGAAACAATCAGACTCTACACATGTCAGTCTCTCAGGAACAGTGTGTTTGCCAAGTGAGAATCCTGAGCAGTGGCCACCATATGGAAACAATGCAAGGTCAAAAGAGGAATCGGAGACAAGTGCTCCTGCTCAGGAAGATCGCAGTGGAGGCCAAAGGATGTAATCGTCTGGTTCCCTAATTTTATCTTCTCATAACAGCACCTTTAGATCTTGATGCTGAATCAGAGCACTAAGCATCACTTCAAGAAAGTAAGTGCTTAGCCGTGGATCACAGGGCAGGTCTGCTTTGATGCTTGGGGTTTGCAGACTGGTGAATTGGAAGCTTGAAGTTTCCACATTGAAGGAAACAACTTTGATATAAGCCTTGGGGCTGAAATATCAAGAAAAGGCTTCTAAGAATCAATTGATGATGAAAGCCCTATCCTGTTTTAACTTACTTTTGTGCGTGTGAAAAGAATGGTACCAATTATTCTGTTTGCTAGGCTGGTTGCTTGTTCCTGTGGGAGGATGCCCATACTCAGTAGTAAAAGGATGCGAACCCAAAGAGACACATCAATACAAACTTTAATGCGGTGAAAAAAAATCAAGAACCTTAGAACCTTTTGTAAAGGCCATTACTTCAGTAAAATTAAATGGAATAGGAAGTACAAATATTTACCTACTTAGGTAAATGTGCAAATAATGAGGTTAGAGGTTCTCTCATATTGAATAGGATGAACTAATGTAAATGGTTGCAAACAATGAGAATGTTCCAAATAAAGCACACTGGGCTTAAAACTCAGAAGAATTGTATTTGAGAGCTTTAGAATGAATTTTCCAAGGCTAAAAGGGGTGAAGGTCAAAGTTTGTCCAAATATCAATGATTATACAAACTACTTGCTCAGGTTCATATAACTCAGCATTTTCCTAAAAGCCTATGAACTTTAAAATTATATATTATATTTTTTACTGTACACATTCAATATTCTTTAAAAAATTATGTGCCCCAACAGCATGAACTTTAACATATGAGTGTTATATTAATCAACACATTTAAAGATATACTATAGCTGCAAGAGAGCATTTTCACCTCTGATCTCATTTTGATGGTTTGTGAAATAAAAATTTGATTAAATGGTTTTAAGTTTTTTCCTGTACTGTAACTACAGGATATTGAATACCAAATGGCTGAAATTGTATCGTTACATTATGTAAAAAATGTCAAAAATTTCAATTTGATAGATTATATCCCATTTTTTCATGCTTATAGAAGGACTGTCTTTTATAAATGTAGAATATGCTAACACTCTGGCTAAAACTCATTTTAAAAATAGAGAAAACTTAGAAATTTCACAAGTGGTTGTAGTAAATTTTTTCTAGTTAAATGGAATATGGAAATTTACCAGGAAAAATGGTACATGTGAGAAATTTTAAATTCTAAGTTTACCTCACTATGAAAATTGTAGGTGAAGTTTTATAGAAGGTGATTATAATAATTTAATGTATCTCTACTTGAGAATTACAACTACTACAGCATCAATTTAATCACAAATTCTAAATAATTATTTCAGGGAGAAAGGTAATAAAATGTTAACTTTTATAGTTAGCAACTGTGATAAACTAATAAAAATTACATCCCATAGATGATAGTCTGAAGCAAGTCTAAAATAATTAAGACTTTGGTTAAACATTTCAAACATATGTTTAAAAAGTCAAAGATCCTAAATTCATAAAATTTCCTATCTAATATAAATTTTCTCCTGTGCTGATCCTCATCATTAGCATAAACATTTACCCACTAATACACTAAAACTGTAAATTTTCATATCCCATGTTGACAAATTCCAAATTCACCTCTCCAATTCAAAACTTCACCATGAGCATTTCAGTCTGATGTAAACACATACAAACACACACACTCACAAGGCCCATATAAATATCTCTATTTTGTTGTCCAGTAGAAATCTCTTATATAATAAAACTTAAAGTGAGCTTCTAAAACAGTTCCCAAAACATATTCATTTTATATTTTACTGCATTCCCATAGAAATCTGTTTTTTCAAAGAATAGTAGTCATTTGAAACTTCCAAATCCTTTGTGTATCCCCTAATTCACAAATTCTGTAGTATCATATAAAATTCAGGAGAATATGACTGAGAGCTTAAGTAGGTCAGCCAAATTCTTAACAGGAGTTACTGGAAAAGTAAAATGGAAAACAATGACTTTTTGAATGTGGCTGCAAAATTACTCTTCTAACACTGGAATATGTTCACAGAACGTCAGACTCAAACTTATGGATGCACTCATTACTGCAACTCTTTATGGGCTTTAGGGGTTATTGGCAAATAGCACAAATGCTAAATCCTTATATACCCCTGAGCTTCTAGGGTATTAATTAAATTCTGATACAAACTTAACATGGATTATCAACTATAAAATTACTCATGTATGTCTTGTAGGAGCAATTAAATCTTTAATCCATCTCTGACTATTTCAATTCACAGAAAAATTTATCTCTTCTGAACTTCAAAAAAAAGTAAAGTAAATTTATGCAACATATATGTAAATATATGAGAGTTCTTGGATATCTCAAGAGACCAAAATCAAAGTCCCAATATTAACTATATTCTTGATGAAAACGTTGAGATTCAGAGACATAGGTGATTTACCAAAGCAAGGTGACATAGTATCTTTGTATTTTATTTAGTTTCATATTTTGACTGACACTATTACATTAAGTATCACTAGTAAATAGTGTTAAATAATTATAGTCCCTAAAATCAGAACACCAGCATCTGATGAAGCATTTCAATGTGAAGATGCTGAGAACATAAAAAAAATCCATTAAAACCCTTTTGATTAGTGAACTGTAAAAGCTATATAATTGAAGGCAACATGGTAGATAACCATCAAAAAAACCATATATATATATATATATATATATATATATATATATATATATA
>NW_026010027.1:0-3185 GCF_001458135.2 Marmota marmota marmota
GGGGAAGTCAGGATGCCTGGGCTCAGATCTTCTCTACTTCCTAAGTGGAACCTTGAGCAACTCACAGAAGATCTCTGAAACACAGTTATCCTGAGTGTAAATGGGGACTACCCACCACACTAACTTCACTCCCCAGGGTCAAGGTGAGCATTCCCCCGTCAGGGCACATGAGAGCTTGCAAGATCCCCTGGAAATTGGTAAAAACTCAACAAATGCCAGGTTATTATTGAGAGTGAATAATTGCAGGTGGTTGGGCTGACGATTGTGTCCATTCATTCATTGGGCAGATATTTATTGAGAACCTACTATGTGCCACAACAGACAGAACCTGCCTGCAGGGAGTTTATGCACTTGGTCCATACTTTCTCTGAGAGCAGCTTCTAGCAGGACTTGGCAACCCCCCTGGACCCCAGTTTCTCCATCTCTGCAAGAGGACCTTCGCTTGCTTGTCCTTGATGCCCTGCCAGGTGTGAAGCTCTGGGCAGAGGCTTCCTAAGGCTCAGCTGTCCCATTGAGGTCCCAGCTGTCTCCTTCAGAGAGGAAACTCGCTAGGGCCAGAAGTAATCTTTTTTTGTTGTTGTTTTGGTACCAGGGATTGAACCAGGGGCATTTAACCACTGAGCTACATCCCCAGCTCTTTTTCTTATTTTTATTCAGAGACAGGTTCTCGCTGAGATGCTTAGGGCCTCACTGAGTTGCCGAGGCTGGCTTTGAACTTATGATCCTCTTGCCTCAGCCTCCTGAGCCGCTGGGACCACAGGTGTGCTGCCACTGCACCCGGCATCACTGATCATTCTTGAAAGTCCTTCTCTGCAATGTTAAGGAAGTCAGAGACTGGATTGTTCTGTAACTGAAATGAATGACAAGAGCTGGAGCTTCTGCAAAGGTCTCAAGTTCAACTTAATAACAATGTGGCCACAAGGTGGCATCACTACTGCGGCCCGATCCTTACAAAAATGATTTTCTAAAATTATAGCAAAGTATAAACCATAGATGACTAATATCCAGGTATCTATCGCCCACAATGAACTCATATTAAAATGATCATCATGTTGGGTGTGGTGGTGCTTGCCTGTAGTTCTAGCTACTCCAGAGGCTGAGGCAGGAGGATCACAAGCTGGAGGCTAGCCTCAGTAACATAGCAAGGCCCTAAGCAATTCAGTGAGACTGTGTCTTAAAAAATAAATAAATAAAAGGGTTGGGGATGGAACTCAGTGGTACAGCACCCCTGAGTTCAACCCTCAGTATCCATCAATCAATAATAAATAAAATGATCATTGTGTTTTCTTTACAAAAAATAAAAGGTATTGCACATTATAGAAGAATCTAAAACAAAGGATACCTTCTTTCCCACTATATACTGATTTTTACAAAGCTAAAATTTGTCAGGCAAGACCTCTTCTGTTCCAGAAGGTTTAAATATTCACCCTATTTGCATCTTTGGTATCCTAATATCAGAAAAGCAGAGAATTTAAGAGGCTTCGCCAACCTCACAGAGCAAGTAGCAGAATCATGACTAGGAACCCATTTCACAGGCTCTGAAATCTGTCCTACAGAGTGTCCGATGAGATAGCCGTCCCTGACATCAGGACTCCTTTGGCTAGAGGAGGTACCACAGGGATGGACGCTTTCCTACTACATAGCTGAGGACCTCAGGCCAACGGCACCATCACGTTGACAGATTACACCAGTGCCATTTAATCTCCTCAATGACCCTGGGTGGCAGATACTGAATTGTTCTGCAGTGACCCAAGGAGACAGAGTGGCCCTAGGACCTCAGAGTGCTAAGCAGTGGATCTAGGATCTCAAGCCAGCTTCCTGAGCTTGGGTCCAGCTCTTCTGTTAGTACATTCTGTTCCCCGGAGACATGTAGTGCGGTGTAGAGGCCTCCTCCACTGCTGCCTAGATTCACCTGTGGGCAGGACTGGGGCTTAGGGGTGGGTGGAGGCGCTGCAGGGTCTGAAGTTTTTGTCAGGAGGTACCTTCACCACGGTGGCGGGCTCCCTGTGTCCTAAACCTACAGCAGATCTGAGTTTCAGTTTCTACTTGATTGATTGCTGCTCGGGACCTTGGGAGGAGCCCTGGACTTCTCTGAGCCCCACTTAAATACCTTCTTCTCCGCTTTAATTTTGGGGATATTAAGAATAGGAATAATATAACGAACACAGCAGGGCCTTATACGTGGGAAATATTACTTTTTTTTTTTTTTTGGTACCGGGGATTGAACTCAGGGGCACTCGGCCACTGAACCATATCCGCAGCCCTATTTTGTATTTTATTTAGAGACGCAGCTCACTTTTGCAGAGGCTGGCTTTGAACTCGCCATCCTCCTGCCTTAGCCTCCCGAGAGGTGGGATTACACGCGTGCGCCACCAAGCCCGGCTTATTTTTCTTTTTCTGAAAAAGATGCTCCAGATCCTCTTTACACTGCTGTGCCTTTTCCTTTTTTCTATAGCAATGATCACCTTATGATCACTCTGTATGTTTATTATGTTTGTTGTTTATTCCACTATAAGGTAAGTTCCACGGAGGCGGGGATCTTTGTTTTGGTCACTGCAGTGTCCTGAGTAGTCACAGCAGTGTCTGATGCCTACTACGTGCTGAAGAAGTTGTTTGTCAAATGAGGAATGGAATCTGCAACATGAATCTGCACAGCAGCCTTAGCGGAGGGTCACAGCCAGGGGGCGCCACACCCCTCTGCCTACCGCCCTGGAGGATTCCCACCTCGGTTCACTCGCTGTTATACTGGGGACGATAACAGGTCAGGGACTGCCTCCGCAGTACCTGGTGCGGTGTTGGTTCTAGCTCAAAAGACCAGAAGAGTCAGCTCACTGCTCAAGCTAAAGGGGAAAGATGCCGGGAATTATTAGCCCATTTTATAGGTTCAGCAATCGAGGCCCAGAGGGGTGATGAAGAGACTTGCCTAGTATTCCGCAGCTGGTTCCCCTCGAAAGCGCGGCGACCCTCGCCGGGAGGGACCAGAGCTTACTGTGGAGGGATCCCTGGGTACCGGCAGGTCACAGCCACTTCTTCTTTGAGTTCCGCCTGCGCCATCACCACGTGTGGGCTGGGGAGGGGGGTGCGGGGGTGCGGGGACTGCCATCTCCCTGGAGGCGACTCGGTGCGGCTGGGGCGCTCGGAGCGTGCCTCCACCGCCTGGGGTACGGGGACCCTCTGCGGCGAGG
>NW_026010028.1:0-3184 GCF_001458135.2 Marmota marmota marmota
TTATATATATATATATATATATATATATATATATATATATATATATATATATTCCAATGCATATAGTTTTAAGAATATTTAATTACATTGTAAATTTCTCATAATACACTAGGCCAAAAGAAGAGTTCTAAATATACATACATGTCTATATGTATATGTGCTTTGAAGCATAGACTAGAAAATATATCTAAATATACAATACTATTTCTGGATTATGGGATTGCATGATTTTATTTTATACTTAGTAACCTCTATAATAGCTCAAAATTTTAATCAGAAAACATCAAGTTATTTTAAAATAATTTTTAAAATAAATTGGATTTAGACAAGTGAAGAACTGAAAAATGGCATTTTAGGCCAAAGAACAATATGAGTAAAGATAAAAAGACAGTGTAAAAGGAACTTTGGGAAGAGACAGAGTGGACCAGTGAGAAAGATCAGTGTCAGTGAAACCGGAAGAGCAGTTGGAACACCCTGCTGATGGCCTGGCCCATCCTATTCATGGATGGGTCCTGTGAGCGGTGCGGCTCCTGATCCAGGGCAACTGTGGTCACACTGGTCTGTGTGAGGACAATCCATCTGACAATTTGCAGAATAGAGGATGGATCAAAGAGGGAAAACTAGAAACAAAGAGAAGTCATTTATAGACTCCAACTTACAAGAACCTTCCAAACTTTGTAGACTATAAGTACAATTCAAATGGTGACCCCATGCTTTCACACACACACAGACACACACACACACACACAAATGCATGACACAATTAGCCCCACAAATAGCTAAAAAGAAGATTTCATGAAGGGGTAATAATAACCTTACCTTTTGAATTCTAATACTTTCTGTTCTGTTGGGTTCTGTTCCTTTCTGCTTTATAACATTATGCATCTTTCTCTCTTCTAATGCTGGTCACCATCCACAAAAATGATTTCATGACTTATACTATGGTGCTACTTTGGGAAAAATCCAACCTTCCCTTTCCTCTTCCCAATTCTTCTCCCAACAACAGACCGCACTCCAGCAGTGGATTAAGACCGGGAACCTAGAGCTGGATCATGGCCCCCAGGAGCTGGAGATTTCGGGCCAAGAAGTCTAAGGGGAGACATCTTTGATTCCATATGGAGAAATGTTTAAGGCTCTTGCTCCCTTGGCCTTCCTTTCTTGCTTGGAATGCTTCTTGGTCTTTTATGTCACTTCCCATATAACCAGTGAGATCAGACAGGCTTGAGTTTTATGCTCACCCTCTGCTCTTATCCCCAGAAGGCCAACAGAAAGCCAGGTTGGCCCAGGAGAAAGGAGCCTGAAGCAGATGTGCATCTAGTTCAGACATGAGCAATCCTTTCAGCTGGCATGCCACCCAACCTAAAGCCTAAAATGGAAATTTGGAACAAAAGCCTCATCTATCAGAAAAGTACAGTAAATTGGTAGATGTCATTGGTGTAACTTTCCCTTGGACACATATTCATAGGTAGTAGCTATGGATGGAACTTGTGTTTCTATCTATCCTGGAAGAAAATAATTCAATAATCCCAATGAAAGATGACCCAGGCCTTACCTAGAACAGAGACAGTGGGGTCAGAGAGTAGAGGATAGATCTAATAAACATCTGTGACACAATCAGCTGAATGTGAGCCTAGCTAGGGAGGAGAGGAATGCGGGGGGTCGGGAGATTGGGATACTTGGGAAACTGGGATTGAAACAGTGCATTCAAACATCATCGACAGGGGGGCTGGGCTGGGGCTCCGTGGTAGAGCACCTGCCTCACAGAGGTGGGACACTGGGTTTGATCCTCAGCACCACATAAAAATAAATCAATAATTAAAGATATTGTGTCCATCTACAACTAAAAAAAAAAATGTTTTTTTTTTTTAAATCATTGATAGGGACAGAAAATTTGGGAAGAAGAACCAGTGTATGGAGAAAATTATAAGTTATGTTTTGGTAGTAGTCCAGATGAGAGAAAATTCAAAGCACAGACACAAATGTATTTGAAAGTTTCCAGTTGCTTATGGAAAAAAGCAGAATATGAAGGTCAGTTGAATCAAATAATAAATCAATTCACTATTATAAATTTCAGGATTCAGGTCAAACCAGGATGCAACCCCTTTCACACAACAACTGCAAACAGCAACACCTAGCATACATTTAACCAAGGTTTTGTGTTTACTTTTTCAGTTAACTCCTTATAGGAAACCTTACAGCTGAGAGCTATCAGGGTCATGATCTCCAGTTTGCAGATGAAAAGCCTGGTCTCCAAAGGTGTTAGAGGATTGTCTGGAATCACATGAGGCTCCAGCACTTTTTGTCAGTACCCCTTCTACCTGTGTCCCCTGTAAACTTGACAATGAGAAGAAATGGGAAAACTCCAGGGGAGGCAGCTCAAGTGGAAGAATCAGCTCCAAAATGAATTTGGAATGTTCCAGAGGCCTGGAGTAAAAGACATGCCTTACTCAGATTATAAAATAGAATTAAATTGTCGAACATAAAATCCAGGTCATTGGAAAAGGTTTCCAGAATTTGATGCTAGTTATGTTATGAAATACAACTGCAATGAAATCAATCTTGCTGCTTTACGGTCGCTCAGAAAAATCATTTTAGAAAGAGGATAGTAAGGGAATTAAAGGGGCTTTTTGCTTTGAACCCCATTTTGTATTTCTTACTCAGAAAAGGGTTTCAAACATTTTTAAGGGCGTTAATTGACATAAATCACATGTTTCAGCAATTCAGTAAGGTTAGTATGCATGAATTATATTTTTATTAACAATTGTTTAATCCTTTTAGCATAACATAATTGAGTCAGGACTCGCCTGCAGACTAGTACGGTGGAGAAAAAAGACTAAAGACTCGGATTCAGAAACCAGGATTTTAATTCTGGCTCCACTCCCTACTAGTTTGGTAACTACAACTGGACAAGTTTTAGCAAAATTTGTCTGAGTCAAAATTTCATCACTGGGAAAATAAAAACAATACCTACCTTACATCAGAGATGTCAGGATTAAAAGAGATTAAAATGTGTATAAAACTCTGAGTGTGATATCTGACATAGCAGAAGTTCAATGAACAGTGGCTATGATCATGAAAGAGAATAAACAAAAACAAAAACAGCATAAGCCATCATGGGAAAATGTAATTTGGGGAAATCATGAGGGTATAAATCAGTTTTACTTTTTTTTTTTTTTTTTTTTTT
>NW_026010029.1:0-3184 GCF_001458135.2 Marmota marmota marmota
CCACCCCCCACCCCCCACTGAATGTCAGTCCTAATAATCCTTTGTCCTTGTCATCCTTTCTGGTTCCATGTTCCAACCTTAGTGTTGAATACCAGTTTAAAGGAATTTGGATTTTGGGTGCTGTACTCTGCAGACTTGGCTGCTGTTCAACCCTGGGTTTTTTGGGGCGTTTGGTTCCAATGTGCGCAGTACTTCGTCCCTTTTAGTTTTAGTTTCTAAGATACCAACATTCCATGAGCAGCCAAGCAGGGCCAACTTTGTTCCTCTCCAAGGATATTGGGCAATTATTGTGCTGGTAAGTTTGTTTTTTACTTCAAGTACAAAACTATTTATTTGTCTCTAAAAGACCAGGGATTAGTCTTCCAGATATGAAAAATGTCCAAGCTATAAACAAGCAAGATGCTGTAAGAATGTAAGGTCTGTAATAATGTAAAGGTCTTTACAGGTAGGAAATAGTATTGAAGATAGACAATGTGGCTCATTTTCGAATCCCCTGAATTGCCCAAGGTGGTATGTTATGTGGCCAAGCAAGGATATGTATTTGCTGCTCTGAATTCGTCAGAGCAGGTACTCAATTTTTCCAAGAGATGGCAGAGGCTTTCAGACTGTATTTAAATAGTTTGACTATGGTCCTTGAGTTTTCTTTGCTAAGGTTCAGGCATAGTGAACAAACAAAAGCTAAGTTAATTCTCCTTTTTTACGTTCTAGTCAGAAAGGACAAGTGGTTCAAAAGAACCGATGCTGAGACTGTCAAGGGCTCTGCCACTTCACCATCCAACACACAGAGGTGATCTTTTCTTGGGTACTACTTTCAGTTCTTCAAGGCTTGAGACAAATTCTACAGAATCTTACATATCTGTGAAGGACAAAAATAACCAAAACATGAATTAGCAAAAGGAAGGAGCAGGCAACATTTCATCTGTTACTGTCATCCAAGAATGGCTACTGAGCCTAAGGAGCTTTGCAGGACCTGCCATGAACCTATGTTTAAGGGGAGAGATGCCACCCACTCTACCTCACTCTTCTTTAAGGACACATGTGAGAGCAACTTTGACCAGTGTGAGGGACCTATCATCCATTTGGGTGCCAGGCAGGCAGTGCTTGGGTGCTGGATGTCTGTAAGTGTTCTCTGGGAAAGCCAGCTACCTAGTTCTGGAAGGGCTGAAGTGTAGTTTCTCCTACAGGGAGGGGAAAGCCAGTCTCATAGGAAACTAAGCTACTTCTGACAAAGTTCAAAGTCTCAATTGATGTCTCAATTGAAAGAGTCTCAGGGTTATTTTCTGACAATCCTGAGGGTTTCACCAGACCACCTGAATGGGGAAATGTTAGTAATCATAAATATTTTAGATATGCTTAAGCTGATCAGCAAAATATACTGACTTATAAAATGACTATGTAACAGAGTTTGGTTTAGTTTTAGTTATGTACATTCTATTGTTCTTTTTACCAAGATCAGAAACCAGAACATGGAAATCCTTGTGTAAGTTTTGTTCAAGTTACACTTTGAAATAAAAGTGGATATAAATGGGAATATAGATATTGTGACATAAATATAACATGTCATTATTGCAGTGGTGGATGAAGTAGGTCTTTGGGTCACAAATTTTAAAGTACATAAAAGTTGTCTACAGCACATAATTTTGTATGTATATTTATTTTTTTTTACCAAGCCATGGCATACTTCAATCAGTCAATTGATCAATCAATCATCATGTGCAAAGAATATTGCTCAGAAATTTTGATTGCAATAATAGCACCATAACTTCAACTAGCTTGGCTCAAAGGGAGAATTTTTTGTAACAGGAAGCTGAATACCACCCAGACAATTTTTGTTTTTTATTTCTTCTGTACTCTCTGAGTTTTGTGTTCATTTCTTCAGCCACTTCTACATATGAAAGCGTACCTGGCCACAGATGCAGAACTTACAGTATTACAGATTTCTCACCATGGGGACATATCTTTTTTATTTTTTTCTGTTATACTTTTTTAAATTTCAGGAAAGGAATTTAGTTGTTCCTGTGAGGGTTTTGTGCTCAGGCAACTAGAGCAGCAAGGAAGTACAATGGAGGTGGCAGCCCTGGAGGAAATACATAGTTGGACTTGGGGGAGAGGCAGAGGCTCAGACAAAGTGGGTGCTCTCAGAGTGAGAAAAGAGAGGTGACTGGCAAAGAAAACCTGAACCATACATTTTGTTAGGTATTTACTGAGCACTTACTTCATTTTCAATCTAGCCTCAACAGTCATATAATTTTGTGTATGAAGTCCATAAACTAAAGATGAATCTGTACAGAGTAGAAAACCCCAGAAGATGGGCATTTCCAAAGCATGCCTGCCTTCCATCGAGAAGGCTTTCTGTTCTTGTTTTAAAGCTATACCACTTTAGGAGTTAAACTTTTTCTGCATGGTTTTGCTTTTCGAATTTTGCCATTCTACTGGATGGTCGGTACTTTAATTGTATTCCTTGAAATTCATTTAAATGCCCATCAGCTCAATTAAAGCATCTTCTTTTTCAATATTTCAAAACAAACTCCAATCACACTTTTACATGAAGCCAGTTTTCTTAGCTGTCTCTGAAGCTAGGCAATATCTTTCCACCAAAGAACTGACTTGCAGACGAATCTATGGCACAATTTTCTGGAACATTGGTATTTACAAAAACATTCCTATATCAGTGTGTTGTTGAATTTTTTTTCTAACTGTAAATATGCACTGTAAATTGGTGAAATCAAGCAGCCATCCCATGTTCACTGCTGTAATATTGAATTATTTTAATGGTATGAGGAATAGGTGGTGAGTAAATTCTGAGTGAGGGAAACATTATTGTAGACTCCTGAAATCAACAGCAAAGTTTTCAAAAGTTCTGCACAAAGCAATGTTTACACATTACTAAAGATGCAAGTATTTTGGAGACTGAATAGACGCTAGTATCAAGACCATGAATAGAGCCTTGGTATAGTAATGGCACAAATATAGATTTTCCTACAAACTTTAACCACCATGCCTAAATGCTGAATGACTCAAATCTCTCAAGATGCAGTGATAGGCTTGACATCAGCAATGTGAAAGCTGAGTCTACACACACTTAGAAGTGAAGCAAAAGTGGAAAATGGATTCAATTCAGTCTAACAGCCATAGCCCATTGCTTTCAAAACACCTGACTTTTTCAGTGAAATCTACCCCCCCC
>NW_026010030.1:0-3184 GCF_001458135.2 Marmota marmota marmota
TTTGGTTTAAGTTAAGGTTAGGGTTAGGGTTATTGCTCGGTTTTGTTTTACTTCTAGGGTTAGGGTTAGGGCTATTTTTACAATTAGCATTAGGGTTAGGGTTAGTGTTAGTGTTATGCTTAGGCTTAGGTTTAAGGTTAGATTTAGAGTTAGGGTTCGATCTAGGGTTAGGGCTAGGATTAGGGCTAGGGTTAGGGTTATGGTAAGAGATAGGGTTAGAATAGCAATAGGGCTAATGTGAGAATTAGAGTTAGTCTTCAGGCTAAAGTTAGGGTTAGGGTTAGTGATAGGGCTAGAATTAGGGTTAGGGTTAGTGTTCAGCTTAAGTATAATGTTAGGGTTAGATGTAGGATTAAGTTTAGGGTAAGGGATGGTGTTATAGCTAGGTTGAGAGGTAGGGTGATGTTTAGAATTAGGGTTAGAGCTATGGTTATGGTTATGGTATTGATTAAGGTTAGGTTTAGGGCTAGGATAAGGACTGGAGTTTTTGCTAGGTTTAGGGCTAGGATTAGGGCTAGGGCTAATGTCAGGTCTAGGGTTATGGTTAAAGATAGTTTTAGGGTTATGTTTGTGGACAGGTCTGATGTAAGGGTTAGGTTAGGGTAAGGTTCAGGTTTAGAGCTAGAGGAATTATTAGGGTCAGGGTCAGGGTTAGAGTTTGGTTGAGTTTAGGGTTTAGGGTTATTGCTTGAATTAGCATTAGGGTCCGAACTAGGGTAATGATAGGGTTTTGTTTAGGGTTCAGGTTAGGTTTACGGTAATTGATAGGGTTAGGGTTAGTGATAGGGTTAGTGTTAGGCCTAGGGTTAGCATTAGGGTAGGGGTAATGATTAGAATAATGGATTGGTTTAGAGCTAAGGTTAGGGCTAGGGTTATGGTTAGGAATATGTCTTGAGTTAGGGTTAGGGTTAAGGTTAGTGTTAGTGTTATGTTTAGCATAAGGGTTAAGTTTTGAGGTAGGGTTAGGCCTAGGGCGAGGATTAGGTCTAGAATTAGGACTAGGTATAAGATTATGGTACAGTTAGGGTTAGAGTTAGGATTAGGGCTAGCGTCATCATTAGGGTTAGGGTTAGGGTTACAGTAATGGATATGGCTAGATCTAGGTATAGGGTTATGGTTAGTGTTAGTGAGGTTTAGGTTTAGGGTTAGAGCTATGGTTATGTTTAGGTTTATGGAAAGGATTAGGGTTTAAGCTAGAGTTTGGTCTATGGCGAGTGTGAGGTTTAGGGTTAGGTCTAGGGTTAGTTTTCTGGTTAGGTTTAGTGTTATGGTTAGGCCTAGGGTTATCAATAGGTTTAGGATTAGGTTTAGGATAATGGGTAGGTTTAGAGCTAAGTTTAGGGCTAGGGTTAAGTTTAGGATTAGGGCTAGTGTTAGGGGTATATTTAGGGATAGGTGTAGGTTTATGTTTAGGGTAAGGGTTAGGCTTTGAGCTAGGGTTAGGACTAATTGAGTGTTAGGTTAGGTTTAGGGTTAGGGTTATGCTTAGGGCTAAGTTTAGGCCTAGGATTAGCTCTAGGTTTTGTGTTAGGTTTAGGCCTAGAGTTAGAGATGTGGGGAATTTAAGAGCTAGGGTAATGATTAAGGCTAGTTTTAGTGTTAGGGTTATGGCTAGGTCTATTGTTAGGTTTAGATATTTGGTTAGGGTCAGGTTTAGAGGTAAGTTTATTTTAAAGGCATGGTCATTGTTCAGGTTAGAGTCAGAGTTAGGGTTACAGCCAGAAATAGAACTAGGTTTAGGTCTAGGGGTATGGTTAGTGTTTATGTTAGGTTAAGGTTTATTGTAAGGGGTTCGGCTAGGTTTTTGTTTACTTCTAGGGCTAGAGTTAAGGCTAGATTTAGGATTAGGTTTAGGTCTAGGGCTAGTGTTAGGGTTTTGTCTAGGGTTAGGGGCAGGTGTAGACCTAGGATTATTGTTAGGGTCAGAATAAGGGTCAGGGTTAGAATTAGGGTTTGGGATAGGGTTAGAGCTAGAGTGAGGGCTAGGTTTAGGATTATTAATAGGGTTAGGGTTTTTGTTGGCCTAAGGATTAGGGATAGGTCTAGGGTTACCATTAGTGTTAGGGTTTCACTTATGATAAGGGATAGGCTTAGAGCTAGGGTTAGGGCTAGAGTTAGGATTAAGGTTAGGGTTAAGTCTAGGTTTAGGTCTCGGATTAGGGCTAGTTTGTGTATTAGGTTTAGGATTAGGGTTAGCGCAATGGCTAATGTAAGAACTAGGGTTAAAATTAGAGTTAGGGTTAGGGGTAGGTCTATTGTTATTGTTAGGTTTAAAGTTAAGGTGATATTTGTAGCTAGGGACAGTGTTAGTTTTAGCATTAGGGTTAGGACTCAAATAAGGGCTAGGATTACTGTTAGGGTTCGTTTTAAGTTGAGGGCAGTTTAGAGCTAGGGTGACTGTTAGGATATGGCTTGGGTCAGGGTTAGTTTTAAGGTTAGGGTTAGGACTTGAACTAAGATTAGGGTTACCGTTAGGGTTCTGTTTAAATTTAGGGTGGTGTTTAGAGCTAGGGTGAGTGTTCAGATATGAGTCAGGGTCAGGGTTATTTTAAGGTTAGGGTTATGAGTCCCATTAGGGCTAGGGTTAGGTCTAGTTGTGTGTTAGGGTTTAGATTAAGTTAAGGTTTAAGGTTAGGGCTATTGCTTAATTTTGCTTTAGTCTTAGGCTTAGGGTTACGGCTAGGTATAAAATTACTATTAGGGTTATGCATAGTATTAGTGTTAGGCTTAGGCTTAGGCTTAGGTTAAGACTTGGAGTAAGGGTTAGATCTAGGGTTAAAGTTAGGTTTAAGGTAATGGATAGGTTTAGGTTTAGGGTTCAGTGTAGGTTTAGGGTAATGGAGAGATTTAGGGTTTGCGATAGGGTTAGGATTAGGCCTAGGGTTAGCGTTAGGAATAGGGTTATCATATGGGTAATATATAGGGTTAGAGCTAGGGTTATGGTTAGGATTAGGGCTAGAGTTAAGGTTAGAGATTGAATTAGGGCTAGTAACCCTAGCTTAGAGTAGGGTTATAATTAGGATTAGGGTAAAGATAGGGTTTTGAGCTAGTGTTAGTTCTAGGGTGAGGTTTGGGTTTAGTGTTAGGTCTAGGGTTAGTGTTATAGTACTGGTCAGGGTTAGGTTTAGGGTTAGGGCTATGGTTTTCATTAGATTTAGGTTTAGGTTTATGGTAATAGATTGAA
>NW_026010031.1:0-3184 GCF_001458135.2 Marmota marmota marmota
TCTGCTTTGAACTGCTTACAAAACTTGCCTGGACTATGTATCACTTGTATGCTTTATTTTGGGAGGATATGGACATATTGATAGATTCCTCTGCTTTGAGCTGCTTACAGAACTTGCCTGGACTATGTATCACTTGTATGCTTTGTGATCTATTTGTTGATGCAGCGAATTATGGTAGTGCTAGCGTATCTTTGCTGATGTGTCACCAGTGATGTAATTTTTCCTAGGAGCCGTTAATTGACTTGGTGTCATGACATTTCTGTATCCTCCTCCCTTATACTAGTGATGGTCTAATTTTGGGGGCCAACAGAGGTGAGGTAAAGAACCTCATCCCCCCACCAGCACCAAGGGCCAAATTTGGGGGCCAACAGAGGTGAGGCAAAGAACCTCACTGCCCCACTGGTACATAGGCCTATCCACAAGTATGGCTATATGCTGGACCAGTAGTCAGTGACGGGTATGATCCAATTGCAGTGGTATCAACCTAAGACAAGAGGCTGACGCCTAAAAGTCAGTTTTCCGATGACGGGTAAGAACCATATGTTGAATTGGACAAACCTAACAGGCAAGGTCCCTAGCCAGATTGCTTGTTACTTAAACAGAAGGGGGGAGATGCTAAGAGCCAAGTATATGATGCATGGCATTTTTGGTCGAAAGGTGATGCCAGCTAGCCATTGAGATGATATGATTATGTTAAGATTTGCATTCATATGGATATTGGACTCCTGCTGTTCACCTAGGCCGGCTATGCGACTCCTGGAGAGTTCCCATTGGTTGGGGAAGTACAGTAGGAGGGAGTTCCGGGGGAGGAGCGCTCTCTGCGGACGGGAGGAGGCCACGTGGGTGGAAAAAATCTTCCCGGGCGGTACCTGACATGGGCGGCAGTTTCAAAAAATAAACTTTGTTCCTGCTTGAGTGGCTCGTGATTTTGTGCCCAGCCAGACTGCGGCAAATTTTGACTGACATGATTTCTCTACACATCTTTCAAACACATCATACCCAAATTCATACCTACATTAAACACTACTAATCCTGAGTGTTCCATAACCATGGAATCTAGACAATGAGTTCTGCAAGCACAATATCCAAGTATTCTTATCTTCACTGAGAAGCAATATGCACTATACAAAAGATGAAGACAACCATAGTATTCAGTTATTGCATCTTCTATTTATTGATTTTTGGAGTTTTACAAATGAAAATGGTTTGCTTTAGGTAAATTGGCGGAAAAAAAAAACAAAGACATTTAACCACTTATAATTAAAATTATGAAATGTTGCATCTCATCTCTGATACTGATTGTAATTAATATTGTGAAATAACAATACAGCTTGAGTTCCATTGAAGCTAAGAGCCAATTTGTGGTTCCTCGACACCTCCACTGTCAATTACTGCCCTCTTGTAGCATTTTAATTTGAAGAAAACCACTGTATCTTACAGTAATTTAAAAAGCTGAGATGCTATAACTTAATTTGAATTCTTAGAAATGTCTATTACATCTTGCTAAAAGACACTGCTGCATCTGAAAGTTTTTTGGCAAAATAAATTAAGTAAAAATTTTTAAAAGGCTCACATATACTGCATGGAATAGGAAGATTTGAGACAATAAAGATAAATGTTAAAAACACATTGGTGGGCTGGGGTTGTGGCTCAGCAGTAGAGCACTCACCTAGCACATGTGAGGCCCTGGGTTCAATCCTCAGCACCACATGGAAATAAATAAAGGTATTATGTCCAACTACAACTAAAAAAATAAATAAATATTTTAAAAATTGGTCTTCAATATTCCAGGGTTCTACATGCATGGATTTGACCAACTGCAGATAGAAAATATTTGGGAAAACACATGCTTTTGTTCTGAACATGTACAGACTTTTTGGAGGGTCATTATTCCCTAAGTAATACAACATCACAATTATTTACACAATATTTATACTATATTAGATATTGTAAATAATCTAGAGATGATAGAGAGTACTTGGAACAATGGGTATAATTTGCATGCAAATATTACATCATTTTATATAAGAGAGTTTAGCATCTGCAGATTTTGGTGTCCAAGGAGGTTTCTGAAGCCAATTTCTCACATACACCAAGGGACAAACAAATATGCAACTGAGTATGATATTGTGTTATATGATAGGGTGGTAGGACAAAAATATTTAGCCTCTAAGTTAATATAAATATATTTTTGCCTTAAATTTTTAAAAGAAACAAACAGCCTCTCCCAAGTAGGAGAGTAATATTACTAATTTATATAAATAATATTATGTTTTTACGAAATTTAAATAATAAAAATTATGGCAAGCCCAAGCTAAAAATAATTTGGCTTTACTGAATATGGAGTGAAGACAGAATTAGAAGCACAATCATCTCAAAATTAAAGAGTAAAAATATCAAAGTTGAATTCCATTCTACATGGTATTCCAATAATTATTAAGAGATAGGAATCAGGAGTCAGATTTCAAGATGCCAAAATCTGAAATCTGTAATCATTTTATTTTTGAATAAGAAATGGAACTACATTAACTTCTGCTACTCAGAATACACAATCTTGATATCAACTGAATTCTTACTTTTAAGGTGAACTTTCAGTCCTTTCCATTCACAAATAAGACCTGATTTATTAAGTTCCCTGATTTGTATCTCTAGAGTAGATCACAGCACATTTTCTTAGTACAATATATATTGTTCCAAGTGTTATATAAACATCTTTTGTGAGAGTTTACAGGAGTGATCTGAAATCACTTCCAAGATTTCATCCTATAACTCAGTTATTCTTAAAATAAAATAGAGTTTCTCTGCCTTATCACTTTCATTTCCCAATTTATCACAAGTCTGATTCTAATCTGCCCCTGGCACACACACAAAATCACTGGCAGGATTATCAACAGATAATTACTGGCATTAAATTGTAGGCAGGGCAAAAAGGCACAATTTTATTACTTAGACATGAAAATAACAGGTCCACACCACAACTGAACTTTCATAAAAGTCTTTTAGCCAATAAGAATAAATCTCAAGACTTATCAATCACTTAGCTCTACATGGGGCTCCTAAATGTATATTTCTTGATCAAATGATCCTTTCTGTGCCTGCTATGCATGGCCACCTATGTGAATTCATTCACAGATGTGCCAAGTACAGTAATGCTAGGCTCTGGAAGTCATAGCAACGAAAATAG
>NW_026010032.1:0-3184 GCF_001458135.2 Marmota marmota marmota
AAACAGAGATGTTTGTGTTCATTTATCCTTCTCTTTGCTGGCATTAACCTTTTTGACTCTAGATAAATTCCAGTAACTCCCATCTTGGGGTGGGTGGAAGCCCTCTCATGGCTCCATGCCTCCGTAACTACTGACCCACTTCTCACCTCCTTTTTTTTTTTTTTTTTGGTACCAGAGATTGAACCCAGGGGCACTTATCCACTGAGCCACATCCCCAGGCCTTTTTATATTTATTTTAAGGCAGGGTTACATTAATTTACTTAGGACTTCCCTAAGTTGCTGAGGTTCACAATCCTCCTGCCTCAGCCTCCCAAGTTGCTGGGATTACTGGTGTGTATCACAGCACCTGTCTCTCATCTCCTCTTGACAGCAAAACTTTTTGAAGAGCTTGCCTACATTGAAGGGTCATCAGTCCTGACCTCTCCTTCTTCCTTCAACCCACCTCTACCATCTTCAGTCCTCACCATGGATTCTGCTCTTGGATACATTCATGTTGATCAATCCAATGGTTCCTTTTCTGACCACATCTAGATCTTTGGCATTTGACCCAGCAAACCACTCCCTCATTCTAGCTACATTTTTAAAATATTTTTTATTTTTATTTTTTTATTTTTTTTTACATCTTCATACATGTATTTTGTATAATGATGAGGGTCTCCTTTCACCATCCATGTTATTCCCCTTCTCTCTCCCTTTCCCTCCCACCCCTATTCCCTATCTACAGGTAATCTTCCTCCCTTGCTCTCCCTCCCAACCCCATTTTGAGTCACCCCCCTTATATCAGAGAAGACATTCGGCATTTGTTTTTTTGGAATTGGCTAACTTCACTTAGCATAATCTTCTCTAATGCCATCCATTTCCCTGCAAATGTCATGATCTTATTCTTTTTTATTGCTGAGTAATATTCCACTGTATATAAATGCCACATTTTTTTAATCCATTCATCCACTGAAGGACATCTAGGTTGGCTCCACAGTTTATCTATTGTGAATTGTGCTGCTATAAGCACTAATGTGGCTGTGTCCCTGTAATATGCTGTTTTTAGGTCCTATGGGTATAGTCCGAGAAGAGGAATAGCTGGGTCAAGTGGTGGTTCCATTCCCAGTTTTCCAAGGAAGCTCCATACTGCTTTCCAAATTGGTTGCACCAATTTGCAGTCCCACCAGCAGTGTATGAATGTACCTTTTTCCCCACATCCTCGCCAGCACTTGTTGTTTGTCTTCATAATGGCTGCCACTCTTACTGGAGTGAGATGGTATCTTAGAGTAGTTTTAATTTGCATTTCTCTAATTGCTAGAGATGATGAGCATTTTTTCGTATATTTGTTGATTGATTGTATGTCCTCTTCTGAGAGGTGCCTGTTCAGGTCCTTGGCCCATTTATTGATTGGATTATTTGTTTTTGTGTGTGTGTGTGCTTATCTTGTTCAGCTCTTTATATACCCTAGAGATTAGTGCTCTATCTGATGTGTGAGGGGTAAAAATTTGTTCCCAGGATGTAGGCTCCCTATTCACCACACATATAATTTTTTTTTCTAGCTGCATTTTTATTCTCTCCAACTCCTGATGCCGCATTCTCTGGGATTCTGTTGACTATTGTAGCTTCCCTTTCTCAGCCTCCTCCCACCCTTTCCTTGTATTACTCACAAATTTTGTGATGACCTGGAGTTGTTATCTCAGTAAAAGATTTCATAAAACTCCATGGGATGATACATAGGTATGTGTATGTGTATCATCTTGCCCTTTCCCACGGGCTCCAGAATCAGGTAAAATTGACACATTTTCCTGGATGTCTTATAGACCTCCCAACCTCAATACAATAAAAAAAGAACTCAATTCCCTTCCCTTCTCTTCCTCCCAGGCCCATTCCTTGTGAGATAGCACTGTCTTGGATATATCTGCAGCCAAGAATATTGTTCTTGACCAGTCTGGTCAAGCTGGTCAGTCCCATAGTCTCTCTTGTCAAAGTGTACCTAGAATCTGTCTAGTTCTTTTTCTCTCTTGCTGTCACCTTTGTCCAAATTGTCATCATAACTTGTTTTCCTACTAAAATAACATGTAATTGGACTAATTCCTCCCTTGACCCCAACATTTCATTCTCTACCCTGCAGTCAGAGTAATTCTTTTTTTTTTTTTTTTTTTTGTGGTACTGGGGATTGAACCCAGGGCCTTGTGCATGTGAGGCAAGCACTCTACCAACTGAGCTATATTTTTAGCCCCAAAGTAATTTTTTAAAGTTATAAAAACATGCTTAGGCCAGGCACGGTGGCACTTGCCTGTATTCCTAGTGGTTCAGGAGGCTGAGGCAGGAGAATCACAAGTTCAAAGCCAGCCTCAGCAACTTAGCGAGGCTTTAAGCAATTTAGCAAGAACCTGTCACAAAATAAAACATAAATAAACAAACAAGCAAGCAAAAATGGCTGAAGATTTGGCTCAGTGGTTCAGTGCTCCTGGGTTCAATTCCTAGTACCAAAAACAAAAAACATGGTTAGGTCATTGTCATGACTAAAATTCTATAAATTCTATATCATCTTAAAATATAGTCTACAACTGTAGGCTGATTCATAAACACTCTCTAAGTTGATCTCATAATGGATCCCCTGACTTACTCTGTATTCCAGCCATGCTGGCCTTCCTGCTATTCCTCTACTTCAACAAATTCAGCCAGCTCCTAACCTTTCCCCAGATTCGTATCTTGGGCCTACTCTCATCTTCTTTGCAACCTTCTTATTGCATGGCTGGTGCATGTGAGGCAAGCACTCTACCAACTGAGCTATATTCCTGTTATGCAGATTTCAGCTTAATTGTACTGTCTTCAGGAAGAAGGTCCCAAACTAAAGTAACCTCTTTTTATGCACTCTTCACATGCCTTCATTGCTGTGTACCACTTATCTGACATTACATTATTTACCCACTTGAACACTTACTTGTCTATCTCCCCCAGTACAATAAAAGTTTCATCAGAGTTCCAGGCATGGTGGGTGCACACCTCTAATCCCAGTGACTCAGAGGCTGAGGCAGGAGGATCACAACTTTGAGGCCAGTCTGGCAACTTAGTGAAACCCTGACTCAAAATAAAATTTAAAAAGCTGGGGTGTAGCTTGGTAGTAAAGTATTTGACTAGCAAACAGGAGGCCCTGGGTTCGACATGCAGTACTGCTAAAAAAAAAAAAAAAAAAAAAAAA
>NW_026010033.1:0-6158 GCF_001458135.2 Marmota marmota marmota
TTAGAGTGGACATACGGTTAATCTTTATACTTGTTTTTTTAACTACAGAGAAATGAAATACTTCCTCTTAGCATGAATTCAAAAGAAATCACTGATGAAAATAAATGTCATGTTTAGCCATTGTGCTTATTTTTTCTTCTGATTAATCATGCCACTTGAGAGTAAAAATAGTATTTTGAATATACTAGCATGCATTAAGGAGGTCCTTTCCCTGAGAAATATTTTAGTGTTAGGGGGAATTTGTAGCATGCAGCTGATGTGTTTAAATCCATGACCTGTCTTTATCAAAGTGACTTTTTTTTAAGAATGTATTTCTATTCACTAATATTTTAAAACTTTGTAAAAAACCTTCAAAGATTATATATGTGTATAATACATAACACCAGAATTATATAATGGTAGTATTTTGTTCTGAAAATAAAATTTTAAATAAACAATGAAGCAAGAATCAGAGAGGAAGATAGGCAAGGGTTAGATCAAGAGAATGGTGGGATTGAAATGTTAATGCCTTCAGAGCCCTTTCTCCACCCATATCAAGAATAACCCTGCACCTGTTCCAACCTGTTGCTAAGATAACCTGTCCCAGAGATTGTCCCTTCCTATAGGGAGTTCTTAATTGCCTTCCGGCCCTGATGGCTCCAACTTGGCCAATCCATCCCATCTACTGCTCACATTTTGGCCATCACACTGAGTAGCTCCTGGGCCTAGTCACATAAGCAGGAAGGAGAGAGATAAGGGGAAGAGAGCAGGAGAACAAAGGAAGCCTAAGTCCAATTAAAAAAAGGCAGAATGGCCCCACTTCTAGAAACACCATCTATGCCCCCCTTCTCCCTCCTCAGAGAAGTCTATGCTATCCCTTGTTAAGTAAAACCTGCTTTATATGCTTGCCTTAGTGTGAATTTTCTAATGTTCTACTTCAACATATGAGGGAGCAGAACCAGCAGTATCAACAACATAAAATAGAATTATTTTTTAGAAGACTTGAAACTGTAATTAACTGTTTGATTAATCATTTACAAATATCCTTTATCTAAAAATAAACTTTAATCTGAGTATGATACATCTATATTTTTAAATATATTTTTAAGTTTCCTCAACTTAGCATATTTCCTCACTTTAGCATATTTATATCCTCCCCCTTTTTTTCTTTTTCTGTTTCAATTTCAAAATAGATTATATGATGTGGTAAAATGGTTTGTACATGGTAAGGGTTTCCCCCAGATATCCATCAGGATATTATTATTAATTTATTATATAAAGCAATTATGTTAATTTAAGTGCCTTATTTATGATGATGATATATGTATATCAAGAAGATATAAATAACCACATTTTTTCAGTGTTTTAACAACTTTCTTATAATCTCTGTCAACATTACCCTAGCTAGTACACCTCAACATTGATTTACATTACTTTTCTAAGGTTCAGTTTTCCTCATAAAATTGGGTTTGTGGCATATTATTTCCCCAGTAAGAAGCTTTCAAGTACATGTAAGGAGAAAAATCCTACTACATTGTACACAGACTGTCTAAAGAGGCCCTCAGTATTGTCCTGCCCATCTCCAGAGTCTGTCAATATATCAAGATATCACTCTGAAGCTTATCTTATGTTTTATGGTACAGATCACCCTTAAGTAGGAAAGTGATCTAGAAGACCTAACCAGTCACATAAGCCCTTCAAAGTAGAGTCCCTTCTCTGGCTGGGACATAAATAAGAGATACTTGAAGCATAGGAACTGATCACTGAGGGCACTCTGAGAACTGAAGAAGCCAAACAAGAAGGAAAGGAGGAGGACTTCAATCCATGAAACAGGTCTCCAGTTGACAACCATCAAGAGCATTGGAACCACAAATATGCAACCCCAAAGAAGTGAATTTTACAGTAGTGAGAAAAGTTACAAGGGGTTCTTGGGTGTTAACTTCAGACTTGTGAGAATGATTGTTTTAAAAGATTTTTTTTCTTTATTAAGTCATCAAGTTCATAGTGATTTGGGACACAGGGATAGAGAACAAATACATACACAAAGGCAGCAGAGTCAGAGAAAGACTTCTTGAGAAAGAAATAACTAACCATAATCCCAAAGTTCAGAAGAAATGTATACATGGTAAAAGAAAGGGAAGTGAGAAGGGCAGAATGAAGATTCCCAGAGGCATGAGTTTGGGGTTTAAGTAGTATTTTGATACAGGGGTGTAGAGATGCGTGCAAAGAGAAAAAAAAATAACGGAGTCACAAAAGTCAGTTATTCTGTAGTAATAAATTCAGTGTTATTCAGAAAGCTATGGTACATTAATTGTGAACTCTAATCCATTAGAAAGTATGCTGGGATTTAAATACATGCACCTTAGTCCTGATATAGTACTAAGAACAGCCCAATGGAATAGAGAGTAGAGACAGATCAAAGGCTATTTTAACAATCCACATAAGAAAGAATTAGAATTTCAACTAATGAATTTGAATTTGAAAGCTACCCAGAAGATAAATAGAGTATGGAGAGGAAAACTAGGGAGAAAAGAGTGAAGGATTATTCCACTTCTGGCGGGTTTACTAAGGAACTGGAAGAACTCCTCACTGCTGTTCAGAGTTACAAATTTCAGGTAGAACTTTAGGATGAGAAATCTATGCATTCCATTTTAATGACATTTATGGAATTCAGCTGAGCTATGTATCAGTTAATTATTTTTAAATGAGAAAAAAATCCAGCTAAAGAAATTTAATAGGCATTGACTACATGGGTATAACATTGGAAGAAAAGGAGGTTTGGTCATCAAATGGATATTTGAGAATTACCAGCATGTTGATATAGTAGAAAACCAAAAAGGTTTAAGAACCCTGAGCATATGGGTATAGTAAAAAGTAAAAATGAAGTAACTATGAAGTAAAATAAAATGAACAGATGAAGAATAAGGAAAAGACACTGTCACAATGGCTTAGAGAGGAAGTAACTTAAATGATTTTAGATGTAATATAAGTAAAATAAAAATAATATTTTTCATTGGATTTACCAAAAAAAGTAAGTCTTTGTGGATTATAACAAAACAGTCTCAGATGGTATGTGGGGGTCAAAATCTCAATTAGAGAGAGCTAACAAATTAACTGTAAAGTGAAGTAGTAAATTCCCAGCTACACAATTATCAGAATGCAAACTTCTTTCAAGAAACTTGTGAATAGTACAATGAAGATGAGTAACTGACTTAGTCTATTTTTGTGTTGCTATAACAACATACCCGATAGTAGATACTTCATAGAAAAAGAGGATTATATATCTCAGCTCTGGAGGTGGAGGATCATATTGTCAGCATCTATTCTCTTCTGGTAATGGGCTCATTGTGGATGTCATCACAATGGTGTGGAACAGACAAATCACATGGCAAGATAGCCAGTGGAAGATGGTAGGACCTAGGCTTTCTTTCTATATAACTATCAGCTCTCATGGGAACTAATTCACTTCTATGAGATTTGTCCCACTTCCAGAGATAGCATTATTCCATTCATGAGGACTCAGTCCCTATGATTTAGTTACCTTCCATGGTCCCACTTCTCAAAGATTCTTAATATTGCCATACCAGGAGCCAAAATTTTAGCCCATTAATCTTTACGGGAACATAATATTCATACAAATACAACAGATGATAGAATTGAGATGGTGATAATGATGAAGGTGAACATGTGTGTGTAATTTGTTTTATATATATATATATATATACACATATATATAATTACATGAAAATTATATAATTATATATAAATCACATATATGTATATATATATAATTTAGACATGTGATTTTTTAAGTAATTGATAAATGGGCTAAGAGAGATAAAGGGTGGGAAGAAGAGAGTAGATAAAAGATGACCATAAGTTTGTCATTTTTAAAGCTCTCCCAAGAATTTATTGTTATTTTTTAACATGGGGTGGCACTAGTAATGAAGAGATTTACTAGCAAGTACAATTAAACAGTTTTTAAAAGTCCTTTACATTATAAAATACCCCTCTCTACATATTTTGTTGTTACTTGTGACTTGATTCCTGAACAGCTGACTACTTAATTCCATATCTGCTGTGATATTTTCATCTTCATATCACACATACCTAATCATTCAAATGAACTATAGAAGTTACAGTTTAAACCTTGATTAATGCAGTTATGAGAGCAGCCACCACACAGGAAGTATCACTTCATTCAACCATCTTGAGTGCTCATCAAAATTTATAGATAAGTCAATCTCATCAATGTCAAGGTAACTTTTTTTCTCTAATCAGTACATGATGTAGTTCATGGAGACATGCAATTCTCTAAATTCATTTTCACACATGATTAGCTTGCAGTGAGAGAAATATCACCCCCAGACCCTGCTACCCATACTTATTCTCCATTCTATCTGAGCTCTGCAAGTAAAACAACCTTAAAGACTGAAAATTAAGGGACTATATATACCACAGATATCCAGCATTTTATTGTCTAAATATTGAAAGCAAGCTTTAAGTATATAATAATTAAATTATTATTGTTTAGTGATAATAAATCTATTTAATGAAATACTATGTATTTTTTAAATGAATGTAAAGTTAACATGTAAGTGGAGAATACACTCTTGTTAATGGAATTTTTTTAAAAATGTGCTATTACAAAAAAAATTCTGCAGAATTATAATTTTGTTAGAAGTGTAGTTTTATATGTGAATTACTTTTCTTTTAAATTTTAAAGTTCACTTACATGCATATAAAATTAAAGGCTCTATGTTCTAGAAAAAAAAATCTATAGGAAATAAAATATTTATCCAAAGACATTTAGTAATCATGTAACAAATTGAATCTATGGTAGGCATGACTGAGTTTCAGAGTAATATCATATTTGAAAGAAAATATTCCAGGTCCTCCCCCCTTAATTTCACAACAATCAGAGATTTTCATAATTATATCTTGAACATCATCAATAGAACATATTCAAAAACGTAATTTTTACTAAAATCTACCCCTTTTTCTTTATAATTTTCCCAGATTCATTCAGAAGTTCTTTCAAGTGCCCTGCAGACTTAAGAACCACTGGTCTTTCTATATGCCCAGCTTGCCTTCTGAGTCTGCATCAGATAAGCTCTCAGAATATATCTGACAGAGAAGAACCCTCCAATTAAAGAGCAGGGATGAAAAGGACAAACATCGATCTTTGTTTCTGTTTTTTAAATGAATAGGGAAGAGGTATAGTTTAAAAACAATTTCACATAAACATTCCTACCTCCATAAAACTATGACTTTTTATTACATAACAAACACGGATTGAAAGGGCTAAATTGGAAGCACCTGCAGTTGATGCTTTGACATTTGGGGTCTTCCTGAAACCCTAGGGACTTTCTTCCACTTCCAAACTTTGCTAATCCCTAGAGATGGCAATGTGGGCCTGAGTAGACTTTTGAAACATGAGCCAGCTCATGCCCCAACAGCCTGCTTTACAGAGATCTCACTCCCTGTGTCATCATCCACCTGTGCTAATGCCCTCAGGAGCAGATATCAGATAATAAGGAACATCCCTTTGCCTCAAGTCCCACTGAATTAATTAAGCCAGACAATCCTAAACCTCACTACCCCACCCCACTTCTTCCTAATCATAGAAACCACACCAAGATCTCTTGCCCACATTTCCTCTCCCTTCTGTGTTTTTTTTCTTCTGTGCTTTTGACTGATGCCAGTGCTCCTAGCCCCTATGTGGCACTCATGTCATGGTGTGGAAACAGAACTGGAAACAGAACATAAGAAGCTACCTCTTCAGTGGCATCTTCCTCTGAGCTGTTGGCCCTGCCATACCTAAATAATAATGAAGACTATGTTTTAAAACACACACACATTTTATTTCTTGGAGATTTGAAATTGGACTTTGCAGATGCTCTAGTGTTTGAGATCAGCTGATTGATAGGCTGCCTCTTCCTCTCCCCTTCAAACCGAGTGGTGTGCATATTATCTCATTTCTATAGTAGAATTTTGGTACCAGAGATCGAAAACTTTGGGCCCAGCAGCCCACCACTGGAGGGCATGTCAAAATAGCATCCAAGGCAGTGTCCTCCACAGAGGGCATAATGGCGTGGAAGCCGCAGGAACTGGCTCAAAATTGCAGGAGGGCAGCACGGTGAGTTTGAAAATTGATTAGCAGAGGGGGCAGTCTGAGC
>NW_026010033.1:13458-30119 GCF_001458135.2 Marmota marmota marmota
AAGCCTCTATGAAGCAGTTGTCAGGCCCCTGTACCAGATGAGGACCTGGTGCTCAGGGAGTGCAGGAGTTCTTAGCAGGGTTGGCATTCCCACCTGAGCCCTGCAGCCCCACCCTAGGACCTCCCTCCACACAACCCTAGGCTGCAAAGGCAGAAGCCCACAGCTGTGGCAGTGACACTGGCTTCTCAGAACACAGAGTGGTCCCAGGCCCACAGGGAACTGATGGAACCCCCATACACATTCACCCTCTCATGAGACCCTATTTTGTGCTAAGCCCCATGTAGAGTACTGGAGAGGAAGCCAATGACTGGAGCCTATTTATGTGGGAAAATATGCAATATGACTCTCCAGATATCTTCACACAGAAATCACTATTTCTTATGCCAACTAGTGCAACAGCACAGAGGGTGGGAAATAGAGGGAAGAAATTCATATCTATTTATTTTTGGGGAGGGATATATTGGGGATTGAACTCAGGGGCACTCGACCACTGAGCCATATCCCCAGCATTATTTTGTATTTTATTTATAGACAGGGTCTCACTGAGTTGCTTAGTACCTTGCTTTTGCTGAGGCTGGCTTTGAACACATGACCCTCCTACCTCAGCCTCCCAAGCTGCTGGGATTACAGTCGTGCACCACAAGAAATTCATATTTACAGAGCACCTACCATGTATCAAGTTCTTTGTCAAATATTTGACCAACATCATCTCATTGCAACCCAATGGAACAGGGAATGCTTACCTTTATTTTACAGATGAGGCTCCTGAGGGTCAGGAACAGCATGGCTTGGCCAATGTCAGCCAGATGGGAAGGATAGACCTGGCCTCAAGTGGAGGTGTTATTTTGTACCAGGAGCTGATATTTTGTACCAGGACAACTGTATATTTGTTATCAACTACTTTTTGTGCCAAGAACTTTTGTGGCAGTCTGGCAAAACTCACGGATTCTTTCTGAGAATACTTATTTGAATCCATAAATAAAATATAATATGCAGTTATAAAAGAAACTGGTTGTTAAGTATTAAATAGAGTTAAATACTTAAAAATTTGAGCTGTCAAATACATGCTTCATTGTGTTGTACTAAAGGACAAGACCTAGTGGCAGGTTGAATACTATGATAACCTTGAAGCTGCCATGAGCATAAACAATACCTTGAACTAATAGGACATAAAATTATCTATAATTTCTTTTGTGGGCAGTTATAGGCATTGGGGATATTGGTGGAGTTTGTTACCTGTATTTGTTAATTGAAAGAGATGATAAATTTTAGTTAAAGGCTAGAATCTTAAAGATATCATTTTCCACCCAAGTTCCTGGACCCCCTAGATTCTGTCTGTGGATAGCAGGTTAAAGGTGCCACTTTATGGCTTTATGTTATTTAGTTCTATTCAAGGGGCATTTGATAAGGATCTGCCTGTGTAAGTCATATTTTGCACCACAATGTGGTAAAAAAGGAAAGACAGAAAGTCATTGATACAGAGGGGAGAGACATGAAGAAGCAACAAATCTTTTCAGCATGAACTATGAGACAGGAACCTCCCAGTAGCCCCTCTCATCCACAGGGGATGCATCCAAGATCCCTATGGATCCTGAAACAAGGTGGTGCAGAGCCTGACATACACTGGGTGTTTTTTGTTTTTTACATATACACCCACACCTAGGATAAAATTGAATTTACAAATTAGACACAGTAAGAGATGAACAGCAATAACAGATAATAAATATTTATAATAATAGGATAAAATAAAAGTTATGCAATGTGCATGCATTCTCTCAAAATATCTTAATCCTTCATTGCACTCTAGTAACATTTTCAGATAGTGGTAGACAGCAGATAGCTGAAACTACAGAAAGGGAAACCATAGAGGGGTGGACGCTCTTACTGTATCTTATGTGCGCCCCACTTTAGCATAGGAGGAAGCTGGGTCCAGAGAGTTGAGGAGCTCTCCCAAGATGTGAGGCTGTGCACTGGTGCCCAGCATGTGAGCCCCAACCTGTCCTACACTGGGCACTACTCCCCATCAGCCTTGGAGGAGGACATTGAGTCTTTATGGAAGGATGGGAAGTTACAAGAGCCTGAACTTAAGGAGGAAAATTGTTCACTTTTGCTTATTTTGTAGCCAAAAGCTGGGTCTCTTGGATCGGGTTCGCCTTTCTAATCCTCGTGGTAGCAATACTAAAGGAAAGATATTTACCCCTCTGAATGTAGATGCCATAGAAGAATGTCCTTCTAAGGAGCCAAAGCCTGCTGGCTTAAACAATAAAGAGTGCTTCCGCACCACCTTCCACATGAAAGCCTACGCTTTCTGGCAGAGCTCCCAAGGTAAGGGCCTCCTGTCCTCCTGTCCTCTGCCTGTCTCCCCGACTTCTGCTCTCCTGAGCACACCTCCTCCCCACCTCCCCTCCTCTCCTTTGAAGAACTCTTGAGTCCCCAAAGTGGCTCTCCCTTCCCTCCTTCTCCCTCATCTCATTCATGCATCAGGGCTCATAGGACAGGAGGCTCCTGAGTTAGCTGCTTTCCTGGCTGTCTCCAGGGAGCTGGGGGCAGGTTGCCATGGTTTCTGAGGTGGCCCTGAAGGGCAAACAGCTTTGCAGGTCAATTTGAAGGCAGAGACCAGTTGCACAGCCATCTGCAGATGGACGCCTCAGTACCCAGGTCTGGGGGGAGGAAGAGGGGTCAGAAAAGCCCCCCCTGTGTTGAGGAGCCATAGGAACAATGGCCTTGTATGCATCTTCTACTCATGAAGAGGGAGGGCCAGCAGGAAAGCAGTGACTTCAGTGTCTGAGGCCACTGGGTCCTTCACTCTCACCATATTGCTGGGTACTCTCTGAGACCTGTGAAGTGTGAATGGCACAGATAGTGACTTCCCAAGGTCACCAGGACAGTCCGACAGAGAAAGAATCCCACTTCAGATCTATCAGACTTTGAGGCCCTCAAAGGTGTCCATTGCTGTCTCATGGGACCTCTTGGGTCCTGTGGGACATACTTTGCCCACTTCACATGCCCTCCCCAGCCCTCGGGCCTCTAACTCAAACTTCTGGACAAGAAAGGGGGTGCAAGGAAGGGTGGGTGCTGTGGCAGCTGGAGGCCACAGTGCGGCCCCACAAAGTGGAGACAAAGCCTGAGGCCTGGAAGCTCCTACTCCAGGGAGAGTCTCAGAGCTTCCCCACATGTTGAGGCCTGCCATTGACACCTGTGTCTCCCTCCCAGATGCTGGGACAGGCTATCCCATGGCAGAAGACAGGGGCTATGGAAATGACTTCCTCATCGAGACATGATCCCCACTCTCAAGGCCACCCTCCGAGCCATCAGGTAATGACCACCCCCATCCCCTTTGTGCCTCCCTGGCCCAGTTCAGCTCCCCAGGACATGGCTTGTAAAGTGCCCATGGGCTTTGGGCAGGGACAAGAAACTTCCAGTCACTTCTGGCCAACAACCAAGGGTATTAAAACTCTGAGGGGGACACTGCCTCAGGAACAATGGCTCTCCTTGGCCAGTTGTCTTGTGACTCCTGCAGAAAGGCTTCCAGTGTGCTCATATAACAATGGGGTTCAGCGAGAACTATAAAGGGGTTTTGGCCACTGAAATCACCTGGCAAAACCCACATCCTGGTTTTATTGAACTTTGCTATCAGATTCCTTGACCTCCCCAGTGTCATTTTCTTTTAAAATTAAATCACCTAGTTCAGTTTCTGCAGCTTGAAGCCCAAGTCCCCAACCGCTGCCCTGTCTCTACAGCATTGGGTCAGGCTGTCAGAATAAACCATAGTTATACAGAAGTCATTATAAAGAGGCTTTCTCTTCTGAGACTGAACCCTGAGAAAGATGGCCATGACCAGATACCTATGCTTCCTCATTCTGAGATGCCCCAGGCTGGCTGGAAAAGAGATCACAGATGACTCTTGTTTGCCATGTAATTGTGCCCATCCTGTGCTGAAAGGGTAAGAGAAGGTGCTGAAGGCCACAAAGCTTAAAAAAAGCAGAAGGCCATGTCCATTGAAAACATGCTTTTTAAATCTGGCTGGGCTCTTTCACAAATAGGGCAGGGACCGCTGATAGTTGCTTGACAGTGCCTCTTCTGCATCCATAATACAAAGATAGTGCTGAAAACATGCTCATATTTATGCAAATAAAGTATTGTCATCATCTGGAATTTTGTAAATGGAGATACTCTGTGGTTAGCAGAGTGGTTCAAGGTGAACCATTGAAGATGTGGGGTTCAAACGTGACCAGAGCCCAAAGGTAATTGTCCCTTAGACTCAGTGGTGTCACAACCATGGGCATCTCTGCAAGATCTCTTTCATTCATTTCAGGTGGAGTTTTCAAGGAGCAATGGAGAGGCTAGGTGACAGGGAGGCTGGTGTAGGAGTGATCTTGATGGAAAACCATGCCTAATGAAGAAGAGCAGAGCCATTTGGTATGCTAGTGGATGCTGGTGGAATTGGGCCAACCCAGACTGCAAACGTTCCAGAGCTAGAGGGAAAAACCTGCAATCCCAGACTGTTAAATATGTCATCGGAGGATGAGTCACGTGGACAGAATGCAGAGGATCAAATGGGTGGAGTGGGCGTGGCTCTGCAGAACAGTGCAGGTAAGAGACCAGATGCTGGGTGGAGCCTATGAAAAAAAGTGGAGAGGACCTAGTGGGCAGAGCTGGTGAGGCAGAGTCAGGCTGAGTGAGTGGAGCCCAACTCGTAAGAACAGTGGGCGGGGAGAAGACAGGGGAAGCACGTGGGAGGCAGCACCCTACCCAGGACCCCTTAGTTGAACACATCCTAGGAACCAGGAGGCACAGTGATGCAGGAACAGAGGGCATGGTGGGTGCATCCACAGGAGGTAAAGGGAGTCAGGAGAGGCATCCGGTAATTCTGTCAGGAGTCACTGTGGACCCAGAGGGGAAGCAGGGTCTTTGGGCTCTCAGATAGTAATTTGACCTCAGGGTCTTCTCCATTGGGGGCCTCAGTTTCCCCTCTTACCCACTGAGGCAATAGAGGGAGGCTGAAGATGGCATGGCACAGCCTTTCTATCTTCCTCCTTCTCATTGGATGCTGTGCACTTTCTATATTTTCAGGTTGGTTGGTTCCCATTGGGTTTCTGGAAGTTGTCCTTGGGATATCGCCTGAGACACTTTGTTTTGGGGGAACAATAATTTTTTCCAATGTGTTCACAGAGACTTCTCTTGGTGCCTGCTGTTTACATATTGAGACCCTGAAGTCCAGAGAGGGTAAGCCTCTGATGCAGCCGTCACTTGCTGGAGCCTGATCTGGATCACACATTCCCCTTCACTCACTCACTCACAGGCAGGGGTTTCATAGCGTCTGGTCAATAAAAAAAGCATTGATGAGGGAAGAGGCCTTGACTCTTTCCAGGTGCTACTTTGGGACACTCCCTACATCTGTAAAGTAGGACACAAAGTGACGTCTGCCTCTCAGGCTGGTGTAAGGCCAAGTTCCATCTTCATGATTCTCTAAAAGGCAGTTTGCAATGGATGGGGTAGGGGATCTATTTTGACAGTATTATCATTTAGTATTTTTTTAAACATTTATTTTTTAGTTGTAGGTGGACACAATATATTTATTTTATTTTTATGTTATGGTGAAGCTTGAACCCAATGCCTCATGCATAATAGATGACCACAGCCTTCATTTAATTTTATATATGGAAACATAACTCCTTGCAATAAATAAAAAAAAAAAAACTATAGTACCAGGCTCTGTCCTAGGCAGAGAGGACACAGACATGAACAAAACAGCAAGGAATCTCTGCTCTCATTTTCGTGGGGGCTACAATTCCCCTGGACTTACCCAAGAATTCAGGCACTAAAGAGACATGAAGTACTGACCCCCTTTAGGCATCTGATCTAATGTTACCATCCATGGCAATGTTTTAACTTCTCAATTATTCTAAAACATACCCTTCTCCATGTGATTTAGCTGCCCCAATCCTTTCCTACCTGTGAGATAAAAGCCTCCTTAAGGATCCCTTCCTTGCTTGCTTCTCCAGTTGCATCACCCCACCCCTCTTTGAGGTTTCAAGTATTCCTGTCTCATCCCTACTTCTACTTACTGCTCTGCTTAATGTGGGTACTTTCCTGTTGTTAGAAGTGCTAAGTCCTAATTAGACACTAGATGGCACCAGAACTGTACTTTTGACTCATTTTTCACCTATAGTGGAGGCTGTGAAAAGTCAGTCTCTCAAACATATGTCCATGCCCACACCTGATAATTTGCTGTCAGGCTATTGTTATATGTCAAGGTCTATACTTTACCTGCCACCTCACTTTAATTGGAATTTTTTTTTCAAATCCTAGGTTTCTCTGGAGGCAGTGTTCATCTTCAGTCCTTGGACCCTGGCTTCTTCCTTCTATGTTCATTTAGATTCAAGTCTTTTTTGGAGAAGACCCGCTTCAAAAATGGGAACAGTAAGGCCTGCTTAAAATCACTTTCCCAATGGCCCATCAGTGCAGGAATTGAGATTGGGACGAGTGTTAGTCTGTTGTGGAACAGTTCTCAGGAGAGCCATGGGAGCACTGAGATTTTGGACTTGAGTGTTGGAATCAAAAGAAAAGATACTCACTTTCTGAGAACATTCTGGGGCAGGTGAAGGATCCTGGAGATGACTCAGGCCTAACTCTGCCCCAAGGGCTCAGATTAGGTAAAGTCGAGCTTTTGTGTTGTACTTTATTTCCATCTCCAGAAACCTGAAAATAATTGGTGACAAAGATGGCTGGTTTTCTTGGCCTACATTATTCCTGTATCTGAGGACAATGAACAGAAAGCAAAAAAAGAAGAAACATCAATGCATCTGTCTTTCCACTATTAGAAAAATATACCCATAAAATACTGAAAAAGATTTCCTTTTACTTGAAAATCAAAAAAAAAAAAAAAAAAAAAAAAACAGTGGTTGGTAGTCTGGGCTGCTATGGCTAACCAGCTATTCCATCATGCCCCAGGACCCTTCCTGTTTTTCATTCTGCCATCCATTCAATACAGCAATCGGGAAAGGGAAGAAGAAAAAAACAAAGAGCTAGAGGTCCAGTGGTTTCCACTGATACCTCATTGGCCAGCACAGAATCATAGATACCCCTACCTGCAAAGGATATTGGGAAATACAGTTTGTTTTCACTTTTAGTTTGGGCTTGATTTTGTTTTTGCTTGTGGGGACTGAATCTAGGATTGCTTAAGCACTGAAAAACCATCCCCAACCCTTTTTATATTTTAGAGATAGTGTCTCTCTAAGATTTTTAGGGCCTCACTACATTGCTGAAGCTGTCCTTAGACTTGTGAGCCTCCTGCCTCAGCCTCTATTGTCACTGGGATTATAGGCATGTGCCACCAGGCCTGCCTGGCTTTATTTTTTTTTTTTACAAGCTGGAGTTGGATCCTGTGGGAGGCCATCCTTACATGTGATTTGAGTTACCTCCCTGGCTGGGTGAGAGGCGCTTAAACACAGCCTGTGTTAAAAAGCCTTCCCCACCCTTTCCCAGGTCCGAGGGCTTGTCCATGCTGAGCCGTGCCTGGCAACTGACCTGAAGACCCAATTGCTGGCCATGAACCTGGGATGCTGCCCCCTTATCCTTCATTGGATAGGATTTTCCTTTGAATTTTTTGTTCCCCAATAAAAGCTCACTCCCTGGCATGCTCTCCCTCTCTCACTAGTCTCTTCTGTAAACCTCACCACCACATTAGGTGGCTGGATGTGGGAACTAGGAGAAGCCATCTTGGAGCTGTGCTAAAGGTAATGAGAGTCTCTTTAATTTAAAACTCACTAGCAATTTCTTATGCACTGAATCCTCTTTCATGAAGCTCACGCTGGTCGCGTGGCAGAGGAACCCAGAGCCAGGCACATGTGAAACACTTGTTTTACTACTGAACTGTACTTTCAGCCCTAAACCTGTCATTTTAAATTATTAGAAACCCATTTTATAAAATATAAGGTCCCAGTGGAATGAATTAGTGATACCTGAACCTGGACCTTAACAACCAGTTGTGCTCCGGATGCTTAGTGCAGGCCCAGTGCATAATCAAACGTGGCATGAAAGAATGGGCATCAAGTGAGAAATGGGTCCTCATGGGCTGCTAAAGGAGAAATGCTGGATAGGTGGCCAGGCTGAGATATTGTTCTTTCATATGTGTTAGGTTGGTCATCCCAGATAGAGAAGGGGTACAGGGTGAGTGCATTTGGGTGGTTACCCACTGAAATACATCGCCAGTTTTTAAAATATTTTTTCTTTGTTGGCAGATCTTTATTTTGTTTATTTATATGTGGTTCTGAGAATCAAACCCAGTGCCTCACACATGCCATGCAATTCAATTGTGCTACCACTGAACCACAGGCCCAGCCTCATTCCTAGCACCTTTTATTTATTTATTTGATTTGGCCCTTCTGGGATTGAACTCTTGGATACTCCACCACTGAGCAACATCACCAGCCTCATTTTGTATTTTATTTAGAGTCTCACTAATTTTCTTAGTTTATCACCTTTGTTGAGGCTGACTATGAACTCTTGATTCTTCTGTCTCAGCCTCTTGAGCCACTGGGATTACAGGTGTGTGCCACTGTGTCTGGGTCCCCTTTTCTTTCTTGTTTTTTTTTTTTTATTATTTTGATAAAGGGTTAAATTGTTTCTCAGTACCTCACTAAGTTAATGAGCCTGGCTTTGAACTCTCAACACTCTTGCCTTAGCCTCCACATCCACTAGAATGACAGACCTGTGCCACTGAGCCAACTCTAATACAATTTTTAAAGTTATTTATTTCATGGTAACATGGATCTACTTAAACTTACAATCCAAAAACATACATACAATATATTCACTTATTATAAATAAATTTATAAGAATTAGCATATGCCATTTTTATAAAAATAGATGTCACAAAAATTACTCCCATTGACCAAATGTGACCCCAAAATCTTGAAAACATGGATATTTGATTTATATATTTTTATTCTTTTTCCAGGTTTATTATTATAGACAAGTTCAAAACACTGAATGAGTGAATGCAAAGAATTATGCCAATTTCCCAAATTATTAATTGAGAATAATATTTTATTTTTCCTAGTAATGACATTTATTTTCCCACAAATACTGCATGTGGTATTTATGTGCTGAAGCTAAAGAGTTGATTACACAGAAACTGAAACAGAAATGCTTCCCAGATTTATGATAAGAATGAGAAAGAGACTGATTGTGTGTAAGGAGTGCCAAAAACAGTTAAGACCAGAAAGTAACTCTTAGGATTCATAGCACAATAAGGTGATTATGTTCTACAATAATGTCTTAAACAAATCAAAATAGCCAGAAATTTGCAGGTTTCAAACAAATAATAATAATTTTAATGAGATGAAAATTACCCTGATCTGATAATTACACACTATATACACATGTTGAGTTATAATAATGGGTCTCATATCAAAGTACAAATATTAGATTCCAGTTAAAAATTAAAATAAACAGAAATCAACTCTTTGATGTTTTAACCAAATATCTACATCACCTCAGATTTTAAAATGGTATACTATGTTCATAAATGTTTCACTATTTTGTTTTTTCTTACTGTCATGTCTTTTATATCTAAAAGGTCTAAAGAGTCATGGAATGATTTAGCCTCATCCACATGGTTTTCTGATGACTGCTATTTTTTTTCAAAACATGTTTACACTTTATTTTATTATTTTATTTTTTATGTGGTGTTGAGGATTGAACACAGTTTCTCACATGTGCCAGGCAAGCACTCTACCACTGAGCCACAATCTTAGCCCTGATGCCTGGTATTTTTTAATATGTGGCTTGAAACAATTTAAAATACATACCTACTATTTCAGACACTTGACTTAAAACACACATGCCTTGTATAGAAAATATTCCATCAGATTAACATCAAATTTTCTGTATCAATTTTATATGTGTTTTTTTTACTGAAGAAATATATTGCTTCCTTCAAGCAGATGAATATTGGGATTTTAATGGAAGTTCATCTTTTAGGCTTGGGCCAAATTCTTGTTCTTTAATTAAAAAACTTACAATGAAATGACTTTGAGTCTATCTGAACTGTGACTTTAATTACCACCTTTATTCCAGATGACTGAGGAGAAGACAATAATAATATATTTCTACTGATATTCAATAGCTGGACTTTGGTCACTTAAGATATTTTTTCTGGTCATGATAATAACATATATGCAAGGTAGATAGCTACATTGGGGATTCAAAGACAGGCCTAAAATACTGCCAAATAGTTTTCTACACATATTGCTAGAATATTTCAACATTATGAAAACAATTTGAAGCAAAAACATATGTAGCCATTATTAAAAGAAAATGTTTAAATCTATTAAATCACATATATGAGAAACTGCATAATTAAAACATAATGGCAAGCATTTCTACTGAGGACTTTTTATTTCAGAATCCCATCCATATTTGATACTTGTTCTTCTTTCATATACAATAGCTCTAGAATATATGTAATGTGACTCCTTATATGTCATACAAGATGATCAGATTTAGCATCAAGGTAACACTTTAAGTCAATAAAAGATTATAAATACAAATTTAAAAAAATATCATCTTAGAGGGCATGCTTCTCTGTGTCATCTTAGATAATATATTAAAAGCATTAGTTCTGGTAATAAATGTCAAAAGACAGCACTAAAAAATACATCTATGTGCACAACTACTACATTAAGATGCATTTTTTGAGAAGGTTGCAATTCATTACTTTTGTGCAATCCTTCCATTTCAATTCACTGAAAATTGTAGAGTTTTCAATATGTTCCTACTGCTTAATCAAGAACAGAAAGATGAAATCAAAGTAACACACTACCCCAGAAAACCTCAAGATGAGATTATATCAAGAACTATTTTGATAATATATGGCAATTCTGAATCTATAAGAAAGCCTATGTACAGTGGGAGCACAACTACCATTACATAATCCAGATAATACATAATAATAATTACATAATCCAGATATAATTTGGTAATAATATTGGAATGGCACCTGGAGGATATTAGAGGGACTTGATAACTGAAGTGAGAAAAAATGTGTTTTGGGTGAATCCACATATATCCCTGGTAATAATATAGGCTGAGATTGATGAAGATGACACTATTTGAAACAAAGGCTTCTGCTTCATTTTCTCCTATGATATATACTATTAATATGGAATATGAAAAAAAAATGAAAAAGCTCAACAAACTATATTATTTTATTAGTAAAAGAAACATTTCCCCTGAAGTTTGTTTTGAGATTTCAGCTAACACCATAATTTTCTTCTGAAACTTCACATTCCTTTTCTAGCACAAGAACTAGCCCAAGAACTTTACCATTGGTATCTTGGCCCTAATACATCTAGGGATGCTGATAATTATGGGGTTCATAGTTACAGAAATTGTTGTCTCATAATTTTGGAGATGATGTCAAATAAAAATTAATAATCTACTTTCACCGGTTTTTTGGGGGGTGCTTCTCCATTTGTACCACCTGCCCACTGAGTGTTCCCTATGACATCACCTTCAGCCCCAGAAGCTCCTGCTTGGCATAGTTCAACCATCAATTCTCACATCAGAGCCTGTGATTCCTTGTTCCTTGAGGGTATTCTACATGTTCATGAACGATTGATTCTCATTCTCTTCTACTGCCATCATCAATGTGATCTAACATGATCTTGTATTTATTACTGTATGCTGAACAATTGTACCAATGCATTACTTTCTAAGTATTTATTTTCAATATTTGGGGTGTTCCAGGAAGTCTTTTTTCTAAGGCTCATGTCCTTAGGTCTTTCTAAAAGTCAATAAATAGATAAAAATCTAACTAAAAATAAATGATGTTATCACTATTAATACATGAACATTAAAATAAATAAACAATATTTAAAACTCTCAGCCCATAGGTGTAAGGACTTAGATAACATAGATCAATTTGGTGGAAGACACAGAATACCAAAATGCATTGTATCCTTGGTGATCTTTGTACTGGGAAGAAATTATTGTTTTCAGCATTGGGTAGGACACTGCTATTTTCTTCTGTAAACATGACATGGTATCAATCATATGTAAAAAGAAAAAAAAATAACAGAAATAGGAAATGGTTCTCTCAGAAAAAAAAGAAAGTACAAGCACATTGTGATAATGCACAGAATATCCAAATGTGGCCTCTGTATATGGGGCATCTACAGAAAGCATGAACTTGTATACCTGCTGGGAGAAAGAAAAATGTTGCTACCCTCCAGCGAATTGGGCTTTATTGTTTGAAAGTATAAAAATAGCCATTGATAAAACAATATTTCTTGCAGGACTGAACATTGAATGTACATTTGCAAGAATATAAAATAGATTCCCAGAGCCTTTCAATACAGAAATATTGTTAAGTAATGAAATTCAGAAATAGCCCGAATGTCTATCATTTGTTTAGTTCCAACTTTTGTCTATCTATTTCATGGAAAGTTAAGATTTTTGCATATGTGGAGTGTTTTCCAGGTTGTTTCATTGAGTGAAAAATAAGGGGCAGAAAGCATATACAGGAACACTCCCTTTTGGGTAAGAAAGAAATTTACATAATAACATATTATTGTTATTACCTCCTACCAAAAAAAAGAAACAGTAAGAATATATACTAGAAACAATTAAATCAGTTGTTCATGAAGGGCAATGTTTAAAGATTAGTGGGGATGGAATATAGGTGAGTCTTTAGTGTATTTTAACATGGGTTTATATTTGAGCCACATAAACAAAAAACACGTTCAAAACATAGATTTAAATCAAAGGACAAAAATCAAGCCCAACAGACAGGTAAGAGTCTGACAACACAAACATGAACCATACTATTCTGTGACTAATTAATTTCTTAAGCTTGCATGATTTCCAGGATCTCTTCTCCAATGTGAACAAAATGTTTACCTAAAGTAGCAATGCTTGCTGTGATGTAACATTTACTGATCAGTAATTGGCAATAAAGGATCACAGGATTCATATGCAATGTTTAGTGTCAGCACAGCAAGGGACAAGATGGGTTTTATGCTTTCTCCATTAGACTGCAGTTCACAAGAGCAGCGGCCACTTCTTATCTAGTGTGAGCAGCCTGGTGAATACATAGATATGACTATTAATATACATTGAAGAATTCTTTGAAAGTTTAATGCCAAGAACACAGAGAAGACTTGACAATTACTTTCTGGTCCAGGTTTCAGAAGCTTAGCTATACACACTTGGGGGAAAATGACCAGTCCTAGACCCTGTGTGAGTATGTATTTTAATGTTGTGGTAGTTTATCATGAGCCTAGGCAGACAAAGGTGGGGTCCTGCAGGTTATTAAGTCATGAAATAGGATTATTGTCATTTATTAAAAGAAAGTTACAAAGAAACTTCTCAATTTATCCTGTGAGGACAGAGATGGTGTACTTCCTTACTCTCATCAAGCTGCTATAATAATCTATGGTAGACTGGGTGGTTTATAAGCCACAGACACTCATTTTTCACAGTGTGTAAGATCAAGGCACAAGGCAATTCAATGTTTGGAAAGGATATTTCTAATGGGTAGAAGCTTCTGGCTGTGTCATCATTTGGTGGAAGAAGCTATCTAGCCTGTAGCACTGTTCATTATAACATTAATTCTACTGATGAAGTCTTCAACCTCAGGACCTCAACTCCTCCCCAAAGACTCACCTTCTAAGACCATCACCTTAATGGGGAGGAGTTCAACCAAGTTACCCAAGGGGACACAAACCTTCAAATTAGAGATGTCTATAAAAAAGCAGGTTGTCAATAGTCAATAAACCTGTTGGAAACTTGATCTTGGACATCTGAACTTTCAGAAGTCCACAAATGATTTTTTTTTGTTTTTGCTTTTAAGGTATATGATACTAGTACTCCCTTAGAGCAGTCCAAACAGACTAAAATATATTTAAATGATAATTCTGTCTTTTCAATTGTTCCTCCAATATGAACACTTCTTTGAATTTTACACAGGTTATCAAGTCTTTGGGCATCCCTCCATGTATGTGCCTATGTACATGCACATACAACAGCAAGGAGCTTGGGGCTTTCCACCAAGCCCAATTTCTCATATTCTGCATTTTTTCATGTCAAATTTGGGACCCACCCACTTGGCCCCATCCCTGCAAGGCAGGCCCAGGTCTCCTGTGGTGTTACTCTCTGACCTCTTTAAGATAGGTGTGAAGCCTCCTTCTACCCTGTACTCTGGACTCTGCTCTCATCTCCTCAGGGGCCCTGCCTGTATATTGGTTAAAGCCAGGCCTTCCATTGGACCTGTACCTCATTTTCCTGCTCTATGACCTGATCATTATGTGCCAACACTTTACCATGCTCATCTGTGCATTTTTTCCCTCTGTTCCCACAGCAACAATGAAACTACCATTTGCTAGCTGTGTGACCATAAGCAAGTTAACTCGACACAGCTGAGCATTCCTTACCTGCAAGATGGGTGTAAACATGGCTTCAACTCATGGAGTTCTTATTGCTAGTGAAGAGGTCAGGGATAAAATTCTCAAAAACAATAGTCCAGTACATGGTCATCAATGGCTCCTGATATCATTACGTGTCACCATTACTAGCTGTCAATCCCACTTCACAACATGGGAATCATGAATCCTTGAAAAGTAAAAAAATAAATAAATAAAATAATTAATTTCATGGGGCCAGTGGGCCCAGGTCTGCTGTGACTCTATATTTCGTGCCCCCAACCAGAGCTCAGGGCCAGGATGAATACAAAGGTGCCACATGAGGAGAGGACAAATGTAAAGTGCATAAAGGCAGTTTCATGAATGGACAAAAAGGAAGGAATTGAGGAAAGAGCTAAATCTTACATCTGACACCTGCAGAATCAGGAGATTTTACCTTCATATTGACTCTCTTCTCTTGAGAACAAAACTGTACTGAAAACAGACCACTGAGACAGGTTAGTCATCAATGCAGACAATAAAAGACACTCTGGATGTTACCAGGAGGTTTGGTGAATGTACAAGCAGTCAGAGCCACAGATTGGAAGACCTCAAATGGTTCACATGAGATCTTTTGCTTCCTGCATCTTCATTCCCTGGCTTACACAATGGCAGGCTGAGCTTGGACATTGAAGGTCCTGTGTGCTGGCAGGTGACATCCCCAGAAAATAGAATCTACACATATTTTCACAAGTTTACTCATTCTACTCAGCCATAAACAAGAATGGAATTATGTCATTTGTGGGAAAAGAATGAACCTGGAGAACATCAAATTAAATGAAATAAATCAGATGCAGAAAGTCAATTGTCAATTTTTTCATATGAGAAAGGTAAAAGAAAAATGGAGCTAAAAAAGAAGTGGATCTGAAAAAAAAATTAGAGGAAGAATAAATGAGTTTAGACTGATGGAAGAGATAATAAGAGAGATGATTCAGGCCCTGGGAAATGAGGGTCAATGATGTTATGCCCATATATGTAGAGGTCACAAATGAACATACTAATAAAATAATTACAATGTCCTAAATTAAATGACATTTTTGGTACCAGTGACTTAAATTCAGCATGATTCACCATTGAGCAACATCCCCATCACCAGTCCTATTTTTATATTTTTTTAAACAGGGTTTTGCTAAGTTTTTGAAGGCTTTGCCAAAAGAGCTAAAGCTGGGTGCCCACAAAGCAAAAATACAAAGGCCTGTCATCCCCCTGGCTTATGGAGCACTCTCTAGGCACTAAGTGCTAACTATTTATGACTTCATTTAATTCTCACTATAGTCTTGGGAAGAAAGTGGCATTAGCCCCATCTTAAAGATAAATAAATAGGAGAGAAACTAAAGATCTCTTCAAGCTAAGTGAGGTGGCACATGTCTGCCATTCCAGCAGATTAGGAGCCTAAGGCAGAAAGATTGTGAGTTCAAAGCCAACCTCAGCAAAATTGAGGTGCTAAGCAACTCAGTGAGACACTGTCTATAAATAAAAATACAAAGTAGGACTGGGGATATGACTCAGTGGTTATGTGCCCCTGAGTTCAATCCCAAGTACCAAAGGAAAAAAAAAACCTATTCAAGCCTCTATAAATATATAAAAGCCAGAATACAAATGTATGATATGTACTCAAGACCTTGGTCCATTATCATTTATCTTATACTAGTCATAACATCTAGGAACCTCCCTGCAAGCTTAATAAATCCAATGCTTGAGAGTACTCCCCAGATATTTTTGTTTCACTGACTGGAGCTAAAGTCCAGGTATCAGGGTAATTGACTCTACTGCTCACAATTAGAGATGCAATCACTTTTATATTAAAAATCAGGGAAACTTTGACAAAAAGATTGGATTCACCTTCTCAATGTTGTGCATCAAGTCCACAGGAAAACCAGAGTGTGTGTCTGTACTTCTGTAGCTCTCCAAAGAGATCTCTGTGGCTCCAAACAAAAGAAGACTCCACAAAGCTGGGGGGACACAAGCCAACCCCTCTGCCACAACTCACCCCACAATACTCCCAGGGAATAAGTGTACATAGAGGAGAGAATTCCAGGTGGGAACTTGGTGATCAATGGACAATGCCATGCAAGGAAATAGGGATCAACCCAATTCAGCAAAGCAGAGGAGTGGCTGGGCCAGGTTGGGGGCTTGCCTAGAGGATAAACTTTTCCAAGGCACATGAAGCCTGGGGCTTCCTCCACCTCAAATGAG
>NW_026010034.1:0-3184 GCF_001458135.2 Marmota marmota marmota
TCCTCCTCCTCCTCCTCCTCTGGGACCAGGATTGAACCCAGGGGTGCTTAACCATTCAGCTACATCCCCAGCCCGTTTTATTTATTTATTTTTGAGACAGGGTCTCACTAAGTTGCTTATGGCCTTGCTAAGTTGCCTAGGCTGGCTTTGAACTAGATTTCCTTCTGCTTTAGCCTCCTGAGATGCTGGGATTATGGTGTGCACCACCATGCCCAGTTTAATTTCTATGATACTCAAGTCACATATCATACTCCACACAATGATATATATGTCACAGAAGACTGAGGAAGGATAAAGACAGCAGCAGTGTTATAGGATCCTGTGCCAAGAGCACAGGCAGAGAACAGATATGAAGGCAGAATCATACTTACTATAGGTGGTTAGATAAGTATTTTAATGAACCAATTCTGCAGAGTTGTCAGGGTAGAGGGTCTAGTTGGACAGCAGTTTCCATTTCAGAGTGCCAGCTTGAGGTGTCAGCTTGGAGTGGGCTGTGTGATATAGTTTTCAAGGGCAGGAGAAACCATGCTGTGCTGAAACCTAAATGGACAGGATCAGAGGTTTGGCTCTCTGGTAATTTTTCTGGGCAAAGCTCCTAAAGATTGACCAGGTGACAGGGTCAGGGTGCCACTTAGTTCAGTTTTGGGGTGAAGATCCTCCTTTTATGGGTTTCAGGTGAGGGGGCTGCATCTGGTGAACTTGTAAACTCCTGTGTCTGATGTTCCTGATATTATTTGAGATGTCCATATGAGTAGGTAGTCCTTGACTTAATTTGATAAAGTTGGCATGCATAGGTTATTTATCAATTTATGCTTTATGGTTATGCTGGGCAAATGGTGTTTATTTGTACAAACAAGCTGTAGAGTTATTATACCTTGGCACTTGTACTCAAAATGTAGTAGCTCATGGCAAACTGCTGCTTTACAAAATGGAGTAACTCAGGATTAGGAACAACCTAAAAACAAACTACTATTCTATACATCATGGAAAAACTCAGAGCAGGGCACAGCCTGCTGAACACACTCAGGATTATAGGAAAATTCAGTTGTGACCATATATCATGAGGGAGTGTCCCCTACCCCCAGTAGGCCAAGACAGCATACTGTAATAGAACCCTTGATATTCTGGTTTTGCTGTACTTTTTCTGTACGTATTTTTAAGTTTATGGTACTGGAACTGAACTTGGGGTCCTCTTCTACTGAGATAAATCCTCATTCCTTGGTTTTTTGAGACAGAGTCTCATTAAATTGCCAAGGTTGGTCTTGAACTTTTGGTCTTCCTGCCTCAGTCTCCCAAATAACTGTAACCGGGATTACAGATGTGCACCACCATGATGGCTGTATGTATATGTGTGTGTGTGTGTATATATATATATATATATATATATATATATAGCAGGGGGATTGAACCTGGGGCCTTGCACATGCTTGGCAAGTGCTCTACCACTGAGCCACATCCCCAGCTTGCTGTACATTTTAATAGACACTTTTCAGATTAGAAAAAAAAAATCTGTTAAGATGTAATGATACCATCATTGAATTCATATTATATTCTTTGTAATGCACTACATACTTCCCATGCTAGAACTAACTGAATTCTCATGAGTCTGAGAACAAACTCTGTCCCAGAAATACTAACTTCTTCCAAGTCACAGATAGCAGCAGAACAACAGTTTAGGTCTGATCTGACTTCAGAGTCTGTGTTCATGACCACAGTTATCTATAATTAGATAATAAAATTTATCTCAGTATAGATATAGGTAGGGGCTCTGGGAAAAGGTGGCAGGGTATTTACTGACAAACAATGTGATCTGTGTCATCATTTTGCTTAGAGCTGCTTCCTGGGGGATATTTGTTAATGAAACAATGAATTTATTGTTATTTTATAAGTAAGAATAGCTAATGTCTACATCACTCAATGACAAATATTCATTGAATGCTTTCTATGTGTCAAGCACTAGGCAAGGTTCTGGGGTTACAAAATTAAGCAAAAACATATTGTGCTCCTTGTTTTCTTGGTGCTTATAGAATTGTGGAGGAAATATTCAATAACAAATATTCACAACAATGACTGTAATTACAGAGATAAGTAATCAAAAGGGAAAGAACGTGATTCTGTGGCTACAAATAGCAAAAGAATCCAAAATGGATGGTGGGGTGGGATCTGGGAAAGCTTTCCTGAGTCAGGAGGTAAGAATGAGTTGGAATGAACTAGGTGAGTAGTGGGTGGGAGTGGGAGATGAAATATACATCTCAGGGAGGGAAATAGAATTAGCAGATATCCTGAAGATTTGGTCCCTAACCTAAGAACAATGCTTTTAGGTTAAAAACTGAAAGTTTTTAAGCAAAGGTCTGCCATGACCAGATTTACATTTTAACAAGATCACTCGCTCCAGGGATAATGGATTGAAAAGTAGTAAAGGTGGAAGTCAAAGGACCAGTTAGCAATAGTCCATGTTAGAAATAATGAGTTGCACCAGGGTGGTGTTAGTGGAGATGGCAATGAATTTTGCAGCTGACAAAAATTTTTGAAGGTGGTGCTGATAGAACTTGGTGATGGATTCCTTAAGAAGATGTGGGATGGGAGGGGTTAGTGTCCTTTAACCTTCACAGCCACCATAGGTGGGAGATGTTCCAATTTACCCTCTTTTACAGATAAGAAAACTGAGACTTGTAACTGCTTTGGAATAAGTCTGCAGGCTTCACAGGGCACTAACGGCACTATATAATCTGGACCTGTTGACCAACATATCATTGTTCCACCTCCACCATTCTACTTCTAGTTCTTTATAGTCTACCTACAGTGGCCTTTCAGTTTCTTGATATGCCAGGCTCCTTCTAGTCTTAGAGCCCTTTCACCTGCTCTCACTCTAATTTGAAATACTTTTCTCCTTTTATTTTCCTGGCTCACCCTTTTTCTGGGAAACCTCTAATCTCCAGACTGAGGCCTTCAAGTTATCTGCTCTCATAGCACTCTGTGTTTTTGCATGTATTAAAATTGTATCTGGTCTCTATCCCTCCCTCCCTCTTGCAAGCCTGGGAATGGGAACCCAGGGCATCTCACAGGTCATGCAAGTGCTCTACCACTGAGCTACATCACCAGTCCCAAACCTAGTTTCTAGATATTTTTATTTTTTTTTGTTTTTGATACCCAGGATTGAACTCAGGAGCACTCGACCACTGAG
>NW_026010035.1:0-3184 GCF_001458135.2 Marmota marmota marmota
GGGATATGGTTAGGTCTAGGCCCAGGTTTAGCATTAGGGTTAGGGTTATGGTTAGGGTAATGGATAGGGTTAGAGTTAGGGGTACGGCTAAGGTTATTGTTACGATTATTGATAGGGTTAGGCTTAGAGTTAGAGTTAGGGTTAAATCTAGTGTGATGGGGAGGATTAGAGTTATGACTAGTGATAGGGTTAGGGTTAGGGGTAAATCTAGGCATAGTGCTTGGAATAAGGGCAGGTTTTGGGTTAAGTTAAGGCTAGGTTTAGGGTAATGACTAATGTAAGTACCAGGGTGGCAATTATGGCTAATTTTAGGGTTAGAGTTAGGGCTAGGTCTATTGTTAGGTTTAGTATAGGGTTAGGATGATGTTTAGAGCTAGGTTTAGTGTTAAGGTCATAGTAATGGTCAGGGTTACTTTTAGGATTTTGCTTAAATCTCAAACTATGTCTAGAGTTATGGCTAAGTGTAGGGTTAGGGTTTAATTTATATTAAGGTTTAGGGTTAGGTCTATGGCTTGGTTTTGTTTTAGGGCTAGGGTTAGTGCTATTTTTAGGATTAGTCTTAAGGTTAGGGCTAGGGTTAGGTTTAGGTTTAGGCTAAGAGTTAGGGTTAGATTTAGAGTTAGAGTTAGATCTACGATTGCTGCTAGGGCTATGAACAGGTCTAGTTCTAGACCTATGGTTTGGGCTAGGATTAGGGTTCCAGTAAAGTATAGGGTTAGAATTAGGGTTAGGACTAAGGTGAGAGTTAGAGTTAGACTTTGAGCTAGGTTTAGGGATAAGGTTAGGGATAGGGCTAAATTAGGTCTAAGATTAGGGTTAGTGTTAGAGTTAGGCCTAGGTTTATGATTAGGGTTATAATTAAGGCTATGTTTAGTGCTAGGATAAGGGCTAGGGTTTTTGATAGGGTTAGGGTTGGTATCATGGCTAAGGCTAATATCAGGTCTAGGGTTTTTCTTAGGGATACTTTTATGGTTAGATTTATGGCTAGGTCTAGTGTAAGGGTTAGGTATAGGGTAAGAGTCAGGTTTAGATCTAGGGGAATTATTATGGTCAGTTTCAGTGTTAGGGTTTGGTTTAGGTTTGAGTTTAGGTTTCGGGCTCAAATCAGCATTAGGGTTAGGATTAGGGTAATGATTGTATTAGGTCTAGGGTTCAGGGTAGGTTTAGGGTAATTGAGAAGTTTGCTGATAGTGATATGTTTAGGGTTAGGCCTAGGGTTAGCATTAGGGTAAGGTTTACATTTAGGGTAATGATACAGTTAGACTTAAGTTTAGGGCTAGGGTTATGTTTAGTATTAGGTCTTGATTTAGGGTTAGGGTGAGTGTTAGAACTAGGGTTTGTTTAGGTTATGTTTAGTATAAGGGTTAAGTTCTAACTTATGGGTAGGGCTAGGCTGAAAGTCAGGTTCAAGATTAGGTCTATTGATAGGATTACGGTATGTTTCGGGTTAGGGTTATGGTTAAGATTAGACCTAGGATTTTGGTAATTCAGTGAAAGGGTCAGGGTTAGTGTTAGGGATTTGGATAGGGTTAGATCTAGAATGGGGGCAAGTGTAAGGGCTATTAATAGGGTTAGTGTTTTGGTTAGCCTAAGAATTAGGGATGGGTCTAATGTTACCCTTAGGTTTAGGGTTTTGCTTAGCATAAGGGATTGGTTTAGAGCTAGGGTTAGGGCTATGGTTATGGTTAGAGTTAGGGTTAAAGCTAGGTTTAGGGCTCGGATTAGGCCTATTAGGTCTTGTGTAAGGTTTAGGTGTAGGGATATGACAATGGCTAATGTATGAACTAGGATTACCATTAGGGTTAGTTTTAGTGTTAGGGTATGGGTTAGGTTTAGTGTTAGAGTTAGGTTTAAGTTTAGGGTGATATTTATAGATAGATTTTGTGTTAAGTTAGGAGTCAGGGTAAGGCTTTGTTTTACAGTTAGATTTAGAACTCAAATTAGGGCTAAGGTTACTGTTGGGGTTCAGTTTAAGGTGAGGGCAGTGTTTAGAGCTAGGGTGAGTGTCAGCGCATGAGTCAGGGTCAGGGTTGATTTTAAAGTTAGGGTTAGGACTCGAATTAGGGGTAGGTTTAGGTCTAGTTGTGGTGTTAGGATTTAATTTAGGTTAAGGTTTAGGGTTAGGGCTAACGCTCATTTTGTTGTTGTTGTTTTGTTTTGTTTTGGTTTGTTTTTTTTAGTCCTATGGTTAGGGTTAGGGCTAGTGTTAGTGTGAGCCTTATGCTTAGGTTTAGGGTTAAATTTGGAATTAGGGTTAGACCTAGGGTTACGGCTAGAACTAAGTATAGAGCAAGGATTATGGCTAGGTTTAGGGTTATGGTAAGGGATAGAGTTCGAACTAGGGCTAGGGCTAGGGTGAGAGTTAGTCTTAGGGCTAGGGTTTGGGTTAGGGTTAGAGATAGGGCTAAATTAGGGCTACAATTAGCACTAGGTTTAGTGTTTAGTTTAAGCCTAGGGTTAGGGTTAGGGTTAGAGTTATGGTTAGGGTTAGGGTGAGGGTTAGAGTTTAGGTTTAGTGTTAGGGAAAAGTTTAAGGTAAGGGATGGCTTTATAGCTAGGTTTGGATGTAGGGTGAGTGTTAGAATTAGGGTGAGGGCTGTGGTTAGGGTTAAGGTTATGATTAAGGCTAAGTTTAGGTCTAGGATGTGGGCTAGGGGTTTTTCTTTAGGGTTAGGGCTAGGACTAGTGCTAGGGCTAATTTCAGGTCCAGAATTATGGTTAAATATACTTTTAGGATTAGGATTATGGGTATTTCTAGTGTAAGTGTTTGGTTTAGGGTTAGCATGAGGTTTAGAACTAGAGTTATTTTTAGGGTCAAGTTATGGGTTAGCGTTTGGGACAGGTTAAGGTTTAAATGTATGGCTTGAATTAGCATTACTGTTAGGGTTATGGTTATGGTAATGAATAGAGTATGAAATTAGTTTAGGGCGAGGGTTATGTTTATGATTAGGGCTACGTTTTGGGTTAAGTTAGTGTAGGGTAAGGTTTATGGCTAATGTAAGTACTAGGGTTATGATTATGGCTAATTTTAGTGTTTTAGGGCTAGGTTTACTGTTAGGTTTAGGTTTAGGGTTAGGGTGATGTTTTGACCTCAAGTTAGTATTATGGTCAGAGTAAGGGTCAGAGTTAGTTTTAGAGTTTGACTTAAAACTTGAATTAAGGCTGGGGTTAGGGCTAGGTGTAG
>NW_026010036.1:0-3183 GCF_001458135.2 Marmota marmota marmota
GGAAAATTAAGAGGCTCAGAATAGCCAAAGCAGCCTTTAGAAAGACAAGTGAAGCAGGAGGCATCACAATACCAGAACTTAAATGATATTACAGAGATATAGTAAAAAAACAGAATGCTACTGCACCAAAACAAACATGTAGAAAAATGGTATAGAATAAAAGACACATAAACTCACAGAATTACATTTATCTCATATTAGAAAGAAAGAACTGAAAGCATTCATTGGAGAAAAGATAGCCTCTTCAACAACTGTGCTGGAAAAACTGGAAATCCATATGTAGCAAAATGAGATTAAACCCCTATCTCTCATCCTGCACAAAAATCAACTCAAAGTGGATCAAAGACTTAGGCAATAGAATTGAGGTCCATCACCTAATAGAAGAAAAAATAGCACCAAATCTTCACCATGTCAGGTTAGGAACTGATTTCCTTAACAAGACTCCTAAACTGCAAGAAGTAAAATCAAGAATCAATAAATAGGATGGCACCAAACTAATAAGCTTCTTTACAGAAAAAAAAAAAAACAATGAGAACATGAATAGACAGACTACAAATTGGGAGCAATCTTTGCCATGTGTACTTCAGAATGAGCATTATCTTCAGGAAATATAAAGAACCAAACACTTAACACCAAAAGAACAAATAACCCAATCAATAAATGGAACTAAGAAATTTCACAGAAGAATTGCAATTGATCAACAAATATTTGAAAAAATGTTCAACATCTCCAGCAATTAGAGAAATGCAAATCAAAACTACACTTAGACTTCCTCTCACTTGTCAGAATAAAAACTATTAAGAGTACAAGCAACATGAATGTGGCAAAGATGTGGGGAGTAGGACTGCAAACTGGTGCAACCATTCTGGAATGCTGTGTGGAGATTCCTTAAAATAAAACTTGTAATGAAAACACAATTTGACCCAGTTATCCCACTCCTCAGTTTATACTCAAAGAACTTAAAATCGGCATTCTATAGTGATATAGCCACATCAATGTATATAGGAGCTCAATTCACAACAGCTCAATTATGGAACCAACCTAGGTGCTCTTCAACAGATGAATGGATAAAAAAAAAAAATGGTACATTTACACAGTGAAATATTACTCAGCCAAAAACAAGAGTGATATATGGCTTTGCTGGTAAAAGGATACAACTGGGAAACATTATGCTAAGTGAAATAAGCCGATCCCAAAGAACCAAAGGCCAAATATTTTCTCTAGAATGCAAATAATTCACATTAAGGGGGTAGCTAGGGAAAAACAGAGGTACTTTAGATTAGATGGAGGAGATTGAAGAAAGAGGAGAGGGTAAAGGTGTAGAAAGGATAGTAGAATGAATCACTTTTATCCTAGGTGAATATATGATTATATGACTTCTGTAATTCTACATCAGGTACAAACAGAAGAATTAGAAGTTATACTCCATTTATGTATGATGTGTCAAAATGTGTTTTACTCTCATATAAAACTAATTAGAAAAAAATTTAAGTTTAAAAAAGAACAAATCAAAGTGTGAAATATGATATATCAAGAACTATGTAATGTTTTGAACAACCAACAATAAAAAATTTAAAAAAAAAACAAATAAATAAAACTAGGTTTTAGATGTAAAAAAATATTCTTCAAGTAAAGAAAATTAAATATTAATACTTATTTAGAAATCCCAAAGAAAGTTATCCTCACCCAGGAAGACCAGGTTTCTATAGTTCTCTAACATCACATCTCTGTATAAATTCTTCTGAGCAGGTTCCAGGCATTCCCATTCCTCTTCAGAGAAATCAATGGTCACATCCCTGAATGTCACTAGTTCCTGAAATAAGATAAATAATAAATAAGGAGACTAATTAATAAATAAGGAAAGTAAAGAACACACTGACCATATGATTATTCATAGTTTTTGTTAAGTGACCTATTCAGGTTTATTTCTATTTTATCAACTAGTGCATTACCTTTGGCCTTATGAAAATCTCCACAAATCTGCAATCCTAAACAACAAGCCCAATGAAAACATTCAAGGCCAATTCATACACAAAGCGCTTTCTTTAGATATTGTTTTGTAAAGTCCAATAAACTAGCCAATGAAGGTTCAGAAAGGATTACAATAGACTATATCTATAAAAAATACGACTTTTAAAAAATAAGTAAGCAAAAACAAAATGCCATTAGGTATTAGTTATTTATATGTATATGTGGCTTAAATTTAGCTTCTACCAAAGTGGAAACTATCGTGTCTACACACCCTGGGCTGTGCCTAAATTTTTCATATTATTTGCCTTGATGACAAATAGTACCTTCCCTTTTAAGAATTTATTGGCTTTTTAATAAATTGCAATGGCTGAAGCCAAAATTAAAAGTATATTAGCCATCAGTAAATTCAATGTCTCTCTCTTTTTTAAAAATTTTTACAAAGTGTTAGCCTTTCAGAAAAACATAAGAACATAGGGTAAAATTATTTCTTAGGGTACTTTTTATCCAATTAAGCTGAAAATAGTCACTTCAAATTTTAATGCAGTAACAATCATACTGAAAAAAAATGCCTAGGCCTTTAATTAATAAATACCATTTTCAGTGCAAAGGATTTGCGGGTGTATTTGTATTTCTTTCAAATTTTTAAAAAATCTCATTTCAGAACCAACACATAAGGTACAAAATAATTTTTATAGAACCTCATTTCCATGATCAACTTCATTCTTCTTTTCTGAAACACTTAAAATATTATCTGAGTATTCTTTTAGTTTAGAATTATAGTTTTTGTTTAGCTTACACACTGAAAATATGAGAAGTGTCTAAAAATATCGACAATTGGTGCACAAAAAGGAGGCAGTATATTAAGTCATTCTTTCACACTATAAATAGAACTAAGGTTAGTAAACACCAAATTTTATGTAGATAAGTATAACCTTCTTTCTGAAAGATGACAGATATCAAACTAGTTTTACAACAGTTTAATGAGGGGCATAGCGCATGTATTATAAGCTTGATTTTTTCTACAAAAACGTTTTGGGGGCTGGGGATGTGGCTCAAGCGGTAGCGGGATCGCCTGGCATGCGTGTGGCCCAGGTTCGATCCTCAGCACCACATACAAACAAAGATGTTGTGTCCTCCGAAAACTAAAAAAAATAAATAAATAAATATTAAAAAATTCTCTCTCTCTCTCTCTCTCTCTCTCTCTCTCAAAAT
>NW_026010037.1:0-3183 GCF_001458135.2 Marmota marmota marmota
GCATTCTCTCTCTCTCAAACTAATAATATAATATATAATTTTCTCATTTGGCAAAATGATTACAAATGTCCATGCTAAATAATGATTTCATGAATAACTACATAATTCTGGAGCTAAAGTAAGGGGCTTAATTGTGTGTGTGTTTTTTGTTTTTTTTACCCCAGGAGCACTTTACCACTGAGCCACCTCCACAGCCCTGTTTATTTTCTATTTTGAGACAGGGTCTCACTAACTCACTGAGGGCCTTGCTAAATTTTTGAAGCTGGTCTCTAACTTGCAATCCTCCTGCCTCAGTCTCCAGAGTCGCTGGGATTACAGGCATGTGCCACTGGACCTGGATGCTTAATAGTTTTCAGTGCATCTCAAGGTATTTGATAAAACTTTGATATTTTGAAGGCACTGTGCTAGAAAGATAAGCCACAGGGAGAGGCGAAGCGATTTAAGAAAAATGTATAGATATTCATGTAACAGTTTAAAAAATAACAAGCAAAATGTTCACAGTAAGTATGAAACATTCAATGGTTGAAGGAAAAATAACCACCTGGAAAAATCAAGAAATCTAATGGAAATGTCATTTGAGATAGGTCTAGAGGAATCTAGTTTGAAGATTAAAGCAAAGGAGATTATCAATCTCTTTCAACTGTTATTCTCCAGGTTTAGATGCTCATCATATTTCACTTGATGATACTCTGTTGCCAACTGTGTTTCTTCTGCATTTCAACTTCATAAACTCTCTGTTAATCATACTAAATTAATCACTATTTCCTTGAAAGGAAAAAATTATTTTTTTAAAAAAAATCACTTTGTCTCTACTCATTGCATACTCCCTGCAGCTTTCATATTTTTTCCCTTCCCTTAAGCAGGTTGCAAATGAATACAGAAGGCTTAGTTTAGTTTCACTGTGTTCCTTGACCACAACAAGTGTTATTGCACAGGTATTTCTGAAATCTCTGAGCATATTCTTTGATTATTGAATCCCATATTGTATCATTTTCTGTATGAGCTTGTCCCTCCAAGCAAAGTGTGAAATTTCTAAGATGGGGCAATGGTTAATGTCGTTTCCTCAGTCACAATTGTCAAGTGATTTAAGTATTTCTGTGTCTGTATGTACCCTGATGGAATGAATTCTCGAAGAAAAGAACAGTATGTGTGAATGTAAAGCTTCTATAGCAGGATTCATATAAGCAAGGTTGGTAATGAAAAGCAAACTCTGAATTCTTGGGTTGCCTCTTCCTCTGACATTGTAAACCACTAACAGGAGCACACCTAAAATTAAGGTCATGCAACATGGAAGTGCACATACTGCTACAAATCCATAATAGTAGTTCACCACTATATAATTCTCTCTGCGTTTCAATATGCTTTGCCACTCATCATCTAGATGGTTTTCTTCAGCGGCGGCCTAAGGTGGCCACGCATTTTTTTTCTCCCCGGAGATCAGGGAAACACCTCCTTCTTTCAGATTGTGAGAAAAAAATGGGGCTTTCCTGCTTCTGAGAGCGGGGATTCCCTCTCAAAGAACGTGCATCCTCCACCCCGCCCACCCGCGCTGAAGGCTACCCAAGCCAAGGAGCATCTAGGAACCTCTGGGCACCTTGCACCCCGCTTCCCAGAGAAGGGTCTGGAGCCCCGGAATTCGCTAATTAGCTCGCCCCCATTGGTTGTCCCCAGGCACCCCCATTCCGTCACTGTGTTATGCTAATGAAGGGAAGGCTCATTGGCTGGGCCTCCAGCAACAGCTCCGCAGGACGAGTGCGGGGAGAGCCGGGTTGGCGGCGCCTGGGGCCAAAACCCCACCGGGTTTCCTTCAGCCTTCCCTGGGCCATGCTGGGTGCACGCCCTCCCCGGGGACCTGCAGCCCCGAGGATGCCCTAGCTGGAGGCTCTTTTACCTACCTCTAGGAAACTGCCTCACCTTCTCGTGGCGCTAACTGCCACCCCTTTGCCCTCTTTCTAGGCACCGCCTGTTTTTTCTTTTTTCTTTTTTTTTTTCCCCGGAGAAGTAACTTTTGCATCCCGCTTCCCCCTAGTCCTGGGGACCAGAGGCGGTGCCGAGCCTGGGGGCGGTTCCTTGGCAGCTTTGATTCTCTGCGGAGCCAGACTTTTGCCCCAGGGCTGGGTTTGCATCATCCCATCACACCCTGGGGAGAGAGGAGCCAGCCCCCTTTTCCAGCCTCGGCTTCCCGCGCTAAGCCGACCCCTCCCCCTCCCGTCCCCTTCCCCTCCTCGCATCCCTCTTTCTTTTGGCCTTAGCATTCTACTCATCTCCTCGCTCTACCCCCGCAACATCTTTTTCTTTCTCCTTCCTCTTCCCCATTTGTTGTTTGATGCTTCCCACTCTTTGAGGAAGAATGGTTGATTTGGAGAGTGAAGTGCCCCCTCTGCCTCCCAGGTACAGGTTTAGGGATTTGCTGCTAGGGGACCAAGGATGGCAAAACGACGACAGGTGAGTGGTGTGGTGCAGTGTTGTCCTGTAAATACTGCTGAAAAAAGTATTTTTCTTGTTCTTGCAATACGTTTATCTCATTTAAAGAGCACTGTGTTTCATTGAATTCAGTATTTTCTGGAATAGTTATTTCATGTATCACATGCCCCATATTCATGTTTTAAAAATAATATGTGGGCTAAGTCAGAAATGCTTTCCTGAAGTTCAGTTTGGCGTTAATGTTCTGTTTGAATTAAATAAAAGATCCATTATTGGTCCAATTAGGAATCCCCCTGCAGGCACACTGTGCAGCAGGCTTCTTTTCCTTACCTGCTGGCTTCCAATGCCAGCTCCTATTCCAGTAGTAACTGGAGACTTTATCTCGGACATCAGTTAGAGGATAATATTTCAATTAAATCTCTTTTTTTTAGGCAAAAATGTATATATTGATTAAAAATTTAAAGAAGAAATACCTGAGGTATTACTCACTATGCTTGTGAATTAGGGTATTCTGATTAACTGGAGAGAATTACAACAATATTTAAACAAATTCAAATGCTAATTGACATGTAGCATAGTTAAATGATTGTTCAAAGGCAGCATAATGTTTATTGTGATTGAATTTATACTTATTTCAAGACCTCAGGATCATCAAGTAAAATGAAGATCTTCATTGTAGAAAGTGTGAGGTGAGTTGACTACAAGAAGGGCATACTTTGACCAAGGTTTGCTTTTTAAGTGTAATATCCAAGATGTTAA